>NC_085034.1:3187260-3407236 GCF_963692335.1 Osmerus eperlanus | reverse complement strand
GCCTGTGCTCCTCTGGGACTAGACAGACACACACACCCTTGTACACATACACTCACGTACACACGCACACACTTAGATAGTGTTCCTTCCATGCGACAGCATTGTGTAACCAGCTCCTAATGAACAGCTCTGGAGAGCAGGGCTCCGGCAATGATGATATAATTCATTATGCATTAAACAAGCACTACAGTCTGTCTGACATTTCCTGCCGACCTAGGGGATTGTGTTTGACATTTTAAAGAGCTCCTAAGCGTTTTATAACACAGGGAAATCTGGTTTTAATAAGGCCTCGCTCTCGATTGTTAACAGAAGGAGTTTCCTATCGCTGTACTACACAGAGCGGAGCGGGGGCTGGGTCACCACCAACAGCTTTAACCCATTAAACATACAGTAGGAGAGTATAGATTAAATCCAGATACTGTATATACAGACATACACCCACACATTTACTGTACACGCTCAATGGAATGGAGACTCACTGACAATGTATCATTTTGGAACATTGTGTAATGACATTTGTGGGATTAATCCATTGTGGGACCAATCCCATTAATGCGAGTGCGTGAGTGTACGTGTTGTGTATGTGTGTGTGTGTGTGTGTGTGTGTGTGTGTGAGGTTAATGAGGAGGACAGAGTGAAGAGTACAGGTACTCATGCTGATCACTAATGATGAGCCAGTGAATAAGGACTCCACTTAACCTGATGTAACCTCAGGTCTCTCTCCCTCTATCTCTCTGTCTCTCTCTGTCTCCCTCTCGTTCAATCAGTCTCTCTCTCTCCCTCTATCTCTCTGTCCTCGTCTCTCTCTCGTCTCCCTTCCTCGTCTCTTCTCAAAGTCTCTCTCCCTCTATGTCTCTGTCTCTCTCTGTCTCCTTCTCGTTCAATCAGTCTCTCTCCCTCTATCTCTCTGTCTCTCTGTCTCCCTCTCGTTCATCAGTCTCTCTCCCTCTAGTCTCTCTGCCTCTCTCTCTGTCTCCCTCTCGTTCAAATCAGTCTCTCTCCCTCTATCTCTCTGTCTCTCTCTGTCTCCTTCTCTTTCAATCAATCTGTCTCCCTCTATCTGTCCTGTCTCTCTCTCTGTCTCCCTCTCGTTCATCAGTCTCTCATCTCTCTTCTGTCTCCTCTCTGTCTCCCTCTCGTTCATCAGTCTCTCTCCCTCTTAATCTCTCTGTCTCTCTCTGTCTCCTTCTCGTTCAATCAGGTCTCTCTCCCTCTATCTGTCTGTCTCTCTCTGTCTCCCTCTCGTTCAATCAGTCTCTCTCTCTATGTCTCTCTCTCTGTCTCCTTCTCTCTCTATCAATCTGTCTCCCTCTATCTGTCTGTCTCTCTCTGTCTCCCTCTCTTTCGTCATCAATCTCTCTCCCCTATCTTCTGTCTATCTCTCTACCTCTCTACTCTGCTCTCTATCTGCTATCTCTATCTATCTCTCTCTCTCTCTCTCTCTCTCTCTCTCTCTGCTCTCTCTCCTCTCTCTCTCTCTCTCTCTCTCTCTCTCTCTCTCTCTTCTCTCTCCTCTCTCTCTCTCTCTCTCTCTTCTCTCTCTCTCTCTCTCTCTCTCTCTCTCTCTCTCTCTCTCTCTATGGGTCAGAGCTGGTCTGTGTGTGTCTACCCTTTCATTACAGTAGACAGAAAAACAGTAGCCCCCCTGCTTCAGGACATGATAATGTAGCGGTAGCGGACAATAATAACAATAAAAGATAATATTATTATCTTGTATCTTTTATTAGTATTATTGTCCCACTACTATCTATTTGATTATTAAAAACTGCACTGTTGTAGGTAGCTCAGCGGCACAAAGCTTTTCATTGTACTTGTATACTTGTGTATCCTGTACATATGACAATAAACTTTAATTGAATTGATAATGAAGGACCTCCTGTCCTTATCCATCACAGAATGTTCACAGTGTGTGTGTGTGTACAGGTTTTATACAGCATTGTGTCTATATGTGGTTATGTTTGCACACTCTTGTCCCTGCATCTATATATGTTACCTCTGTTATTTGTTAACCCCCCTCTCTCTCCCTCTCTCTCTCTCCTCCCCCTTCTGTGTCCAGGCTCTCGTTGGAAGGCCATGACCAACCTGGAGAAGCAGCCATACTACGAGGAGCAGGCTCGTCTCAGCAAGCAGCACCTGGAGAAGTACCCCGACTACAAGTACAAGCCCCGGCCCAAACGCACCTGCCTGGTGGACGGGAAGAAGCTGCGCATTGGAGAGTACAAGGCCATCATGAGGAACCGGCGCCAGGAGATGAGACAGTACTTCACCGTCGGGTAGGTCCACCCCCCCTCCACCTCCCCTCAGCTTTGAGCAGGTTAGGATTTTTTTTTTTACATCTTTTATGATATGTATATTCAGATATAAGAGATGTTTGTAACTGGAGTCTTCAGGGATCCCGGGGGAGATGAGATCCAGGCGTTTCTGACCGGGCTTCTCCCTGTGTCATGTCTCCACAGCCAGCAGGCCCAGCTGCCTCTGTCCTCTGCAGGGGTGGTGTACCCCGGGGCCCTCTCCATGGCAGGCATGCCCTCCCCCCAGATGCCCTCCGAACACTCCAGTATGTCCAGCAGCCCTGAGCCCAGCGCCAACCCCCACCCTCCCCCTTACCTAGCCGGCCTGAAGGGGGAGGGGGAGGGGCCCCGCATCAAGGAGGAGTTACGGTTGGACGACAACAACGGCGACGCCTACGACGACTTTGATTACGAGGACGAGGAGGCGGACTACGGGAGTGACAACGAGAATAATATCACCCAATAAGATGGGAGCTGAGGCGAGGCTGAAGCCTCACCCTAGCCAATCACAGCAGGTGAATCACACAGCTGGAAAGAAGAAAACAACCCCCTAACAAATCCCTAAGGAACTGACTTAGGCCTGTCTGTCCTAACCAATCACCTTGAGTCTCCACATCACAGACTCCTCCCTCTCGTTATTACCCTCACTCAACCAGGACTCTCTCAGCAGAGACAAACCCCTCCCACTGGAGTCCTGATACCAGCAACCAGCCAATCAAATGAAGCGCAGGACCTGTCACTCACACTGACTGTTACACAAACTGAAGTCTAGAAGTTGACGAGCCATTGGCTGCTGAGTACTTTACAGTACTACAGAGTACTACTATAGAGTACTAGACAGTACTAAAAGAGTACTACAGAGTACTACTGCTGAGTATGACAGTACTCTTGATGAGTATGACGCGAGGTAGATGATGATGTTCAGTATATGTCCAGAGTAAGCTACCCGTAAGCAGGGGGGGAACCCCAGACCTTTTAGACCAGTTTGTTGTAAAAGAGACGTTTTTGAAAACAGAGGACCTGTCAGTTGATGAAAGAGACACTTTAAAATGGCGGACCTGTTTGTTTATAAAAGAGACACTTTTAAAAAACAGCTTTTTTTTCGTTCTCGGTTCTATAATATTCTCACTCAGGTACACGGTGCCAACAAGTGGCTTGTGAATGTGATTTGTTGTTTTTGTGCTACAGTTTTAATAATAGAAAAATATACTTTTTTCCTTTCATTGTAAAGCACCTGACAGAAGTCAAAGCAAACTTTTATTTTGCATATTTCTTAAACTCTGCAGTGTACTGTCAGCAGAACCCTTCTCTATGTGCCCGCACCCCCATGATAGTCCAATGGGACTGTCCAGTCAGGGCCTTCCCATGTGTTGGACTGTGTGGACCTTCTCACTTCAGTGGACTGTACGGGACTGCGGGGGTCGGATCGCTTGAGTCTCTCATATCATAGCCCATGTTGAAGACTATTGTGAGAAGAGACAATCCCCATCCAGCTTCACACCCTGCCCTCTCATTCAGCCTCTGGTTAATGTTCCCACACACCCCAAGAGAGAACCGGAGAACCTTACATTCATTGAAGTAAAGGTTCAAAAGTGTGTGTGTGTGTGTGTGTGTGTGACAAGATCATTACTAAGGGTACAGACACCTGACAAATATAGCCATAGTGTGTTCTAGCTACAGCTGAGAGAGAGAAAGAGATAAAAAGAGAGATAGTACGCTAGTGAGAGAGCCTAAGGTTCTCTTTCATTTCAAACACACACACCAACACATACGCACACGCCAATAAACACACACACACGCACACACCTTGTCCCTGTCCAGCCCTCAGCGGCATCTGTGCCCCCCCCCCCTCCCCCCTCCTCTCCCCACCCCCCTCCTCTCCCCTCCCCCCTCCTCTCCCCACCCCGTCATTCTGCTGTTGTGATCGGGAGGAGCTGAACAGACGTCAGCACGTCAGTGTTTTTATTTGTATTTGAATACTGTATTTTATTATTTTTATTCAAACTGCCTCTAGTGTAATAATATTATTAACAATAATTATAATGATGGTCAGCGTTTCCTAAGTTTAGTAAGTTATGTACAGTATAATTTATTTTTCCCCCTCTCATCGGGTTTTGTATGTCCATATGAAAACTACGACGGTTTGATGAAGCATTATTATATTTAGCTGGTAGGTATTTAGATTTAAATGTGTCATTTTACCTTTGTTTGTTTTTAATTCAGTTCTGGTTTTTATTTGATCTGTTGCTTTTGTATTAATCCTTAGGGTGAGGTTGAGGAGCTGGGGCCGAGACAGAGAGTCAGTTGCTACGATGACCAGAACTCTCCCTCTCCATCACCAGCTCCCGCCCACATCCCCCCCCCCCCCGCGAAGACTTAACCCTTTTACGTCCAAACCCATTTCTTAAAGCACTCAGACTCTGTGTGGTCAGAGAAAAGAAGAACGTGATTCTTATTTTGTAATGGTTAATAATGTATAATGTGAATTTTCCTCTCTTCTTCTTTAGTTCTCTGGAGTTCAAAAGAAACCACATGTGTTATTGTAAACTCTGTTTATCTCTGAAGGTGGAGCCCAGCTTTCCTGTATCTGGCTGCTCTGAACACTGGGGACATGGGTGGAACTACACTGGCTCTGAGACACACACACACAGAGATACATACATAAACACATGTTACAGGAAACATACTGTGTATTCACCGAGTTGTATATCTGGACAATGAAGGGGTCCAAAGCTGCCCTGTTTCATTTACAGAGCCGTATACACTGATGTATAGTAGTAAAGATAATTGTAGTGCAAAGCAGCATTGCCACACATGCATTTGACCATAAGAAACAACAGTGTTTACTCTATGTCTCCTCTCCAGTGATGTTCCACCTTGTGTGTCCTGCGTCAGATCACCGGTGCTGTCTTATCTATGAGACTCTTCATCTGGAGGTCTTTGCTTTGTTTTAGCTCCACACCATGACATAGCCATGTCCACTCTTTCAGCTGTGCTGCCACATAGTGAGCCCACACACAATCATGTTTTCCCCGTTTACCTTGACACAATCACACCATGCCAGGTAGTGGCGTGGCCCGTATCCCTGCCACATAGTGAGCCTGTCAATCATGCCACGCTGAGCTGCTTAGTCATCCCCATAATCACAATGTGGTGCGATCCAGAGTCTTATATGCTGTGTAGAGCTCTGGGTCCATCCAATGCTGGAAGGGGGGTGTCCAGGCTGGTAGATACTGTATAGCCCATGAATGGGACACAGAGAGGAGGCTAAAGACTCCTATTGTTACTCCTGCTGTATAGGCCTGACCCCATAGCAACAACCTTTGTTACCATGACAATGACAGCCATGATGACGACGATATTGATGACGGTGACGATAAAGATATTTAAGACAATCAAAGTCGTGAGTGGAGCTCAAAACAAAGTAAGAATTATTACAAGAAAAAAAAAGTATCTTACACCATCTCAACTTGAAAAATCAAGAAAGATAATTATGTAAATATAACATAGAGTTATAGATTTATATTTTGTTCATAACACAGTGTAATATAAGTTGTATATTTCTTTTTTTCTCTTTTATTGATGTTATCCATGCCACAATAAAAGCAGGAGGCAAAGTACTCTTACAACAAAAAAAAGAAGAAAAATTACAAACATACAAAGAAAGAAAAAAATCAAGCCGTGCGCTGCCACCACCTGTTCAGAGTTCACTTTTTTTCAGTATTATTGCCAGTCAGGGCTCTAATAAAGACAGCAATGTGTTCTGTATTCTCCTACTGGTCTTTGTGAGTTATTTTTCCTACACACGTCCAAACACACACACGCAGTACAAAGGCACATTCCATTATACAACCAGTATATTTGTATACGTATATCTTTATTATTTCAGGAGCGTCCTTAACTCCTGCACACACAGTCACTCAATCTGGTAGAACTACAATACACAAGCATGTGTACTGCTATAAATGGCTGCATGCTAACTGTTTATCACAGGGGAAATAAAGCACCATGACAGAAGGGTAGTGTCGTCTTCTCAACATGAAGGTGTGTCGTGGAGATTTGCTTTCCATTGGAAGCTAGTAATAGTAATAGCCTTTCCAGTCATCTGGAAATCGGCATCCTTAATGGACCTGCCTTGCCCTAGCAAAACTCTCCATGTATAGGGCCAAGCAGTTAGTGGAGCTCTGTTGTCCAATATATGCCCTGATAGGGAATCATCACCATGGAACCATTTCACCAGGCGATGCAATCAGCCTAATAATGACATGTTAATTATGCTTGGTCCGCCTTATTTCCCTCCTATCAGAGAGCCAGCTGTGTGGTGTGGAATGTAATTACGGGGAGTTAAGCACCTGATAACTTAATTAGCCACAACAAGAGAGATGGAAGACTGGTGACTGAGAGAAAGAGAAAGAAAGAAAGAAAGAAAGAAGGAATTAGTAATAAATTAAAAAGAAAGAAAAAGAAAGAAAGAAAGAAAAAGAAAGGAAGGAAGGAAGAAACAAAGAAAGGATAAGAGACAGGAAAGAAGGAAGGAAGGAAGTAAAGAAAACACTATTTAAAGGGCCACATCGATGCCAGGTGGAGATCGTTATTGAAGTTGTTGTTGGTTAACAGGGAATCTTTTATTGACAGGTGGGTTGAGGCCGTATGGGCACTACGCTTTGTATTTCAAGGGTTAAAAGAGGCATTCTCACTCAATGTTGAGCCCATTAAAACACGGTGGCCATCTGTGTCCATATGGCAACCAATCAGAAACTATTACTCCATCAAACACCGGCACAGCAGAACAGTTAAATGCACTTTGTGGAGACAGGGTTCTGCCTGGTTTGGGCTAATTACTGCAGCTTTACAAAAACTCTTCAATCCAATAAAGAGCTGCAATGGGCAGAATGAGAGCTCCAGAAGGAGAGAGGTAGCTGGTCTCTGGGCATTTGTGAATTTTTCATCCCTTGCCTGGAGGTGAACATGAGAAAAGGTTTATGGTGGAGTAGTAGAGAAGCAGAAAGGAGGGCTGTGATTTTTCACTTATTCTCAGCAGCTAACATGCATACACACTCACAGATAAACACAAACACACACACACACACATACCCGGGGGGAGTCAGGTGGCTGAGTGGTGAGGGAGTCGGGCTAGTAATCAGAAGGTTGCCAGTTTGATTCCCGGCCGTGCCAAAATGGCGCTGTGTCCTTGGGCAAGGCACTTCACCCTACTTGCCTTGGGGGAATGTCCCTGTACTTACTGTAAGTCGCTCTGAATAAGAGCGTCTGCTAAATGACAAAAAAAAAAATACCCACACACGCCCACACAACACCCAAAGCACAGACATGGATGTGACCACACTTTTATCCACCAGCAAATTCAACCTAAAAGTATTGACACAAAACAACAAAGTGAAAACAAACGACAACATCTGAATATCATGAATACTAAGCAATATCCTTAATGTAGAATCATATTTGATCACTTTTGATATTATATCACGTGGGTGAACGTTCATGTCAAGTGTACACACACACACACACAAAGTCATGTGTGAGTTCCAGAGAGGCCGTTGCTGTGACAGCTCGTGGAATGTGTAGATTTGAACCGTGGGTGTTTGGAAATGGAGTGAAAACGCTGTCACATTAATGATTTAGCCAGGGTAATAGGATGTGATGTGGTACTGAGCCTTCAGCTGAGCTGAGTTTAAGACGCTGTGCTAATGTATTCATGAGGAGGAGGGATTAAAGAGGAGCGCTGAGTGCTACAGAGCAGCCCAGGCCAACACAGGCCTAGAGACACATCGTACACACACACACACACACACGCACACACACAAACACTCACACCCACACACACATATACACACACACACAAACGCACCCCCCAAACACTCACAGACACAGACAAACAGACCGTTGCTACCCCACATGCAAACACACATTGCATACATGCACACAAATAGACAAGCAGGCCCCTTTAGACACATTAAATGTAGGTACACACAAATATAAACCCAACCCTCCAGACCCAGTGATGCAGTGGAGACAGTGGTGACGACCTGTGACTCATAGACACACAGAGCTCGCTGCTCAGGTAGAGATTCTACCGGCCACCCCACTGTACCTGTTCAACAACATCAGTAGCATTCATCTATGTATTACTGTAATATCTGAACCATTTAGAAAGAGAAACATTCATTAAATGTCTTCTGGTTGAACTGAGGATGATGCACAAAATAACAAACGTGAAAGCCCAGTCACTATGGCCAAACATTTCCATCTCTGTCTTTGTCTCTGATTAAAGATTAGGGAAGGTTGTTTATGATCCTGTAATGACACAGAGAGGACATTTTTCAGTTTTTTCAAATTAAGTTGAATAAACATCAATACTCGTGGGCGATTATCGTCATTTGATTAAATCGGGGAAAAAACTGTTATTTTTCTCCCATCAACACCAGAACGCACACATGCTAATATTATGCTAATGCTATGCTAATTGGTGGAGTCGCAGTGAAGCAGGCCTGCTGTTAGAGAGACTTGTGAGAGAATAGGTGGGGTCAGTCACAAGCTGTAAAACCAGCTCCAACACAAATAAACAAAACCCTGGGACATGACTAAACATCACCCACTGGAGTGGTGGGGAAAGAGAGAGACAAAGACAGAAAGAGAGAGAAAGAGAGAGAGACAGACAGAGAAAAGGACAGGTAAATAGGGGTTCCATGGAAGGTGAAAAGGAGGGAATGAGGGTGAGGTGTTGTTGGTGACTAAGGGGGTGAGGAAGTCATAAAGTAGTCATGCTTACATGCTGACACGTTTCACCGTGCATATCTGTTAGATAGTACAAAAAGACACAAAATTCTCGCACACACCATTGCCAACTCTTTAGTATGTAGGCTACTGTACATAGCCATGCATAATGTGTGTGAGTGTGTGTGTGAATGTACATGTGTGTGTGTGTTTGTGTGTGTGTGTGAATGGTGTAATGAGAGAAAGACCTGGCAGGGCTGGCAAGGCTGGCAGTATTTGGATCCTGTCGGTATCCTCTCCGTGCCAGTCAGCCATGGGATGCCCTGTGTGCCAGTCCCCCCAGAGCCAACATGGCTGCCAGTGTCTCCAGCAGTCCACCGCTGCCCCTCCCCACACCACCACCATCCCCCGGGCTAAGAAACCCCCCACCCTGCCAAGGCGTCTTGCCCTGACTGGAGGATGGCTCATCTTCTCTCTCGGGGAGCTGTCCTCAAGTGTGCATCTTTAATTCGCCCTGGTCGCCTTCCTTAATTCTTGCTCCAAGACCAAGACCCCTGTTTTTGTCAGTGTTTTGTGCTTTCTGTGATAAACAACAACAGCAGCAGCAGCAGCAGCACAGGAAACAGGAAACAGGGCAGGGACAGTGAGGGGGATGCCAGCAGCCATGTGTCTCACCCCTGGCTGCTTGTCCTGGCAGCTCACAATGACCTCCAGTTGAGACTGAGCAGATCTTTGCCTTCTGAGTTGTGCTTTCTGAGGTTGAATAAAAGGCAAACTCAGCTGTTGTCTTCAGACCGCCCTTGTATGTCCTCCATCAGGATCCACTGCGCTGTGTGTGGAGCGGGGACACAAACAGACACCTTGGGCTGGAGCTTGCCTCCAGTGTCTTGATTCAGCCATCGGTCTGCAACCATCACTGTAATTGTTACTCCTTCGTAGCCAAGATATCAAATTGAGATTTTGTCTGTGCGCTTGTACATTTGGATATGTGTGTGTATGGGTGTGCGTGCGTGTGTGTGTGTGTGTGTGTGTGTGAGTAAATGACAGCTTTGTAACGATTAGGTCAGGGGTCTCTAACTTCTGACAGATGGACAGAGGTTAGAGGATTTCCTGGAGGGAACAGATAAAGCTAGGTGTGCTAATGGAAGAGTTCATATGGATTCAAAGAAAACATTAGTGCTCTGCCTCTGTGACTGTCTGCCTCTCTCTCTATCTCTCTCTCTCTCTTTCTCTCTCTCTCTCTTTCTCTCTCTCTCTCTTTCTCTCTCTCTCTCTCTCTCTCTCTCTTTCTCTCTCTTTCTCTCTCTTTCTCTCACTTTCCGGTGGTGGGTCAGGAAGGTCAGGACATAATGGGAGTCTATCTGTGGGATAGAGAGAGAGATAGAGGGATAACTGGGGCTGGATTTAGCGCGATGTTCTCGGGATTAGAGCAGAGAGAGCTCTGTATTTGAGCAGATTTAGCTCCTCTAACTCCTGAAGATAAGGGCCTGGGGATTGTGTAATTGTTTAAACAGCATGTGTTCTAACTCATCGCTGACCACACCAGTCGTCCTGGTCCAAGCACAATCCCTTCCTGTGAAACAGATGGTTGCGGTTGACCTGTGGTCTGACCGCAGATGCACACTGTGGTCCAGTGGTCAAGTCTTTAACAGCGGTAAAGGGAGGTTGGAGAGAGCGAAGCGACCACAAAGAGCCAGCCTGTAAAGCTGCTCTGTCCTCCGGAGAGAAGACAGGGAAGATAATCAGACTGTGTCCTCTGGAGAGAAGACAGGGAAGATAATCAGACTGTGTCCATCCTGCGGGCTGACTGTCCTTCTGTCTTGCACTGGCAAGGGTCATAGTTCTTCGTCTCATAGTTGCGACTACAGGAACAATTAACTTTTTTGGAACTTGAAATTGTGAATTGTCTGTAGCTGACTTGGCTCATCAACGCTGTTCCACTGGAAGGAGATATGATGACCATCAGTCTATGTCTGTTTTCAGCTGGAGGAACACACAACTTGACCTGGAGAAGGGTGGGGTCCAGAGGCCTCAGTCTGGGACCTCCCCTGGGAATGGGTGTGAGAGATGGGGATGAATCATGTGTACTAGTCTGGAAGGGCTCCTAACTGTGTCCCTGTTGATTAGAATGCTGTCTTCACGGTCTAACAACAGTCCAGGCCCTCCAGTAAGGCGTTCTGACGGTTGTGTTTGTGATGATTGTGTGTTCTGCATTGTGCCAAGCGATCCATTTAACAACAAACATATGTTTGAATTTAGAGATCATCCCCACAAAATAGGCCATTTTTTTTTGTTTATACACGCAAGTGTGTGCATATTGCAACACAGTGCCTTTGTGTGTGTGTGTTTTGTGTCCAGCCAGCACTCAGACAGTCTGACAGACAGACAGCTCCATGTTATGAGTCCACATAGACAAGCATGAAGTTGAGAACAACTGTGCCTGTTGATCAGATAAAGGATTATGTTGTGTTTTAATGAAATCTCTGCTCTCCCCCAAACTGCTTTAAAGCCCCTTTTACCATGCAACATATTTCCGCAGGACACGGCCCAGATGAATGTCACCACACTGAGCACGCTCAGAGAGCGTGTCAGGCACATGCTCTGAACCATTAAGACAAGTAGGGGGTAATACCCTTAATGCCCACCGGCTAGGCGTCAGGGGTCAAGTGCATCACCCTGGTGGGGGGTCAGGTGGCTGAGTGGTGAGGGAGTCGGGCTAGTAATCTGAAGGTTGCCAGTTCGATTCCCAGCCATGCAAAATTACGTTGTGTCCTGGGGCAAGGCACTTCACCCTACTTGCTTCGGGGGGAATGTCCCTGTACTTACTGTAAGTCGCTCTGGATAAGAGCGTCTGCTAAATGACTAAATGTAAATGTAAATGGTGATAAGGAGGTCAAGATGGAAGGTTGATACTGAAACGAAAACGGTTTTCCGTGTCTTTCTCTGCCTTCTCTCCCCTGTCTACCTCTTTGAATTTCTCTGCATGTCCCCCTCCTTCCATCCCTCACTCCCTCCCTGCTCGTTTGTCCAAACAGACAGAAACGTAACAAAAAGCCCCAGACGTTGTAATTGGTGTGTTTAGCGCCGATGGCAATAACAGTAATTACAGCCAGAAAGGACTTACAAAAGAAACAGTCAACACAAAATGGAGTTTTGTTGTATCTGGTCAGATGTCAGGTGAAACAGCTCCTCTGTGGTTCGTCCATCAGACGTTCCGCTGCATTGTTCAGAGCTGAAGAGGTTCTGCTTTTGATCTCTTCACATCAGCATGTGAAATGTTCTCATGAGTAATGTTAACTGCGTCAAGCTGGCCGAGAGAGGGGTCAGTGGATAATGATCATGCACGCAAATGCGCGCGCACACACACACACACACACACACACACACACACACACACTAGTAATGGCAATGCGTTTAGACACACACTCACATACACATCAACATGCACACACATGCATTGAGATTCACGGTAGCCATATATCAGTTCTGCGCTTTGAAGTCAATATTCTGAACGAATGCTCTTATCTCCTCTTTTCCTCTCCTCTCTGTCCTTCTCTGTATGAATCCCAACTGTGGGTCGTCCGTGAAGGAGAACAGCAGTCCAGGCAGAAGCAAAGAAGCCAGTACAGAAAGGGGAGACAGCACAAGGGGGAGAGAGGGGGAGAGGAAGCGACAGAAGGATAGAGGAAGGGAGGGAGGGAGGAAGGGAGGGAGGGAGATGGATGTGTGTTGACAGTTGGAATGTCTGCAGCTCTGCAGGTCACTGAGAGGGCCAGTCCCCGGACACTGATCCAGTGGCCGGCAGGGATTTGGACCTCCACTAGGACCACTCACACAATCTGTCTGCCCAGGCCCCGGAGTGGGGGGCTGTGGGGGGCAGGGTTCACCTTGGCCATGGTGCTCCTGGCAGAATCTCTAATTGGGCCGGGGGGTTTGGTGGTAGTGGAACCAGTACTGTCTCAACATTTTGTAGTGTATGTGTACTGGAGATGGGTGTGTGTGTGTGTGTGTGTGTGTGTGGGGGGGGGGGGGTCAGGGAGTAGTGGATGGGCTTCAAGAGTTCAACTCTAGGCTTACCACCACCACTCCCCCCCCCCCGCCCCCAAACACACACACACACAAACACCACACTCCCCAACCTCTTTACCCTTATCTGTCTCCTTAATGAAGTAACTTCCAGTGTTTCCCCAGCAGCTAGGGGAGTGTTGGAGGAAGGACACTTGAACTCTGAGGGGTGCAGCCGTCTGAGCTGCTTGGGTGATGTTGTGGCGTGTCTGTTCACACACCCTCTACATGCGTGTTTGAGGAGAATCTGACAGCGGGCGGGCAAGGTGTGTGTGTCAAGGTGTGTGTGTGTCAAGGTGTGTGTGTGTGTTAAGGTGTGTTTGTGTCAAGGTGTGTGTGGGCTTGGGAAGCAATTTGTGCCTCGAGTTTGTTTATAGAGGCACTAAGAGGATTCAAAATTAGCCAGAATGTCTGTGTCTGTGTGCCTGTGTGTGTTTGACTGTTTCATCGTGTGCTTGCACTTGCGAGTGTGTGTGCGTGTGTGTGTGTGTGTGTGGGCCTGTCTGAGTGTGGGTTTGTGCCTGTCGGTGTGTGTGTGTGTGCCTGTCTGTGTGTGTGTGTGTCTGTGTGTGTGTGTGTGTGTGTTAGGCAGTGGGTGTGTGGGGGGGGGTGATTTGTCCCCGTTTCAGTGCTGCTCTTTTTGCCCATTTCCACCCTCCACAAATCTCCACGGTGACATTTGGGAGCAATCTGTAGTGCATTGCAAAGGTTGTCAAGGGATTAATCTCATATCACGCTGTGGTGCAGAAAAAACGGCTTCTTCCAAGAATTAAACACAATTTACCCATCAAGACGACTCTTTCAGGACGGGAGACAGGCATAAATAATATCTCTGCGGTCCAGATTCGCTAATTTACGAGCTTAACATCTCTAAATGTTATTAGTGTAGCTGACGAGGTAACCAGAGAGGGGCTGCAGGGACCGATTTGTTATCCAGTCGAGCAGCAGTGTGTGTGTGTGTGTGTGTGTGTGTGTGTGTGTGTGTGTGTGTGTGTGTTTTAGGGAAAGACATACCTGACACCCACTAACACTTCTCCTCCCTCCCCAAGAACACTCTCACCCCAGGGAGGAACACACACTTCACTTGGCATCTCTTACCCTCACTGTGCCCCCCTCTCTCTCTCTCTCTCTCTCTCTCTCTCTCTCTCTCTCTCTCTCTCTCTTTTCCCTTTCTTCCTCAGTGTTAAGTTGGAAAGAGAGAAGTGAGTGAGTGTTGTGAGATATATAAGTGTGTGTTTGTGTGTGTGTGTGTGTGTGTGTGTGTGTGTGTGTGTGTGTGTGTGTGTGTGTGTGTGTGTGAGAGTGTGTGTTTTGATCTCTGCTGGCTGTTTATCTTCCTGAAACAGGAGTCCCCAGTCACTCCAGCCTGTCCTGAGCCAGACAGGTGAGACCAGCCCTTCCCTGGGAGGAAGAGAGAGGGTGAGAGAGGGAAGGAGGAAGAGAGAGGGTGAGAGAGGGAAGGAGGAAGAGAGAGGGTGAGAGAGGGAAGGAGGAAGAGAGAAAAAGGAGTGAGGGAGAAACAGACAAAAATAAATGGAGAGAGGATAAGACAGACAGATTAGAGAAACAGAGAGAGGGAGAAAGCCAGACAGAGAGAGATACAGAGAGAAAGAGAGAAAGACAGACAGACAGGGAGAGAAAGAGCCACAGACAGATAAGGAGCAGGAGAGACAGGGAGAGAGGAGAAAGAGAGGGTGCTTTTCCTCACCTGCCAAGCCGAGTTATAGGAGATGTGGCAGAGTTCCTTTGCTCCCGTGGGCTTAGTGTCAAGGGTGGGGTGCTGTGTGTGTGTGTGTGTGTGTGTGTGCATGCGTGTGAGTGAGAGAGAGAGAGAGAGAGAGAGAGAGAGAGAGAGAGAGAGAGAGAGAGAGAGAGAGAGAGAGAGAGAGAGAGAGAGAGCGTGTGTGTGTGTGAGTGAGTGAGTGACTGTGTGAGTGACTGTGTGTGTACAGAAGAAGAGAGAGACCCAGCAGGGGTTCCCCTGAGCCCGCCTGTCCTCCAGGCAGCTTGTCAGGGACCAGGAAGCCCTCCTCCATCCAGAGGACTGCTCTGGAGGGCTGCATGAAGGAATCTGGAGCACGTCCACGCATACAGTTACACAGCCTTTCAAGAGCCTGATGTGGGTCTTTTCCTCTGGTCGCAGAGGGAGTGGGATGGGGGTACGGGGCGGGGCGGGGCTACGTGTGTGTTAACTCCTCCCCCCCTTTCGTCTCTCCTACCTTTCCTGTCTTCTCCCTCCTCCCCCTCCGTGACTCCTACTCCTCTAGTCTACCTCCTTCCTTTCTCCTCATACCTCCTCCCTCCTTCCTTCCAGTCTCCCACTTATCTCCCTTCCTCCTTCATGCTCCTTATACCTCCTCCATCCCTTCTCCCCAGAACTCCTCCCTCCCTTCCTTTCTCCCACTTACGTACCTCCTACCTCCTACCTCCCACCTCCTTCATTCTCCTCACACTTCCTCCCTCCCTCCTTCCTTTCTCCCCCCTCGTCCTCCCTCTCTTGTCTCCTCCCACGCAGGCCTCGCCAGCTTCCATCGCCAAGTCTGAGGGCGCCCATCGGTGCCCGAGGCTCCGCGCGTCTCTATCTTTCACACACACGCCGGCTCCGACGCCTCGCTCACACACTCACACACCCGGGCCGCCATCACACACTCCTCTCACCTCCGCACTCCGCACTCAGCCATCTGTAGAGTCTTGATACACCGGCACGCAGCCTAGCTACACACACACACACACACACCATCACAAACACACACATAACCCAAGCACACACATAACCCAAGCACATTGTTACACAACTACACCACACAGTCACCCCTCCACAACTCCTATAGCACCTCAAACAATACAAAAATAAGCGTACAACTGTGCAACCAAGCAACTCTGCTAGTTACAGTATGTTGCCTATAAACAACACTTGGCCATATGTTTATCCAAGGACAGGTATGCCCATGGGAGGACAAGGCTGTCTGTCTTTGTGTGTGTGCGCGTGTGTGTGTGTGTGTGTGTGTGTGTGTGTGTGTGTCTATGGTACATGCGTAGGTTGTTTTCGGCTGTTCTCAATACTGGAGGAGCTCTAATTGCTTTGAACTTCCAGAAAGGTGTAATTGGGGCCCTGACCGACCATGTTTCCATTCTATAGTTGTGTTCACCCCCCATCACAATCGTCAAAGAAAACCGGTTCGCTTCTTTTCTCGCCGCAGCTCATGTTCTTCCCTGTGTTGCTTTGCGACGCGCACAATGGGGAGGCCTTGAACAGGCTCTGGTTCAGGAGAGACCAGACCGCCCACCTTCCCCCACCCCCCGCCCCCTCGTCTCTGTCAAGGTTCTACTCCAGAGGGCCTCCGTTGGTCCAGGGCTGGTTACTGAACGATACCATCAGCCTGGAAGTGTTAGAGAGGGCTGACACACACACCTGGTCCATGATCATGATTATTGTACTCTTCTGTTTGTCTTCCTATCACTCTCACTCTCTCCTTTGCTCTCTCTCTCTCTCTCTCTCTCTCTTACTTTCTCTCTTTCTCTCTCTTTCTCTCTTTCTGTCTATGTAAAACCAAATCCAGTTTTTCCTCTCTAGGAGAGATGAGGATAACAGCATCTGCCTCCAGCTGTGGCACCTTAGCATATCTAAATGATTATATCACATAATTACCTAATCTACTTAATGCTCCCTGAGATCACCATGCTTCTGGTAGCAGCACCCTCAGCAATCATTTCTCTACATGCACTTCTCTCTTTCTCTCTCTCTCTCTCTCTCTCTCTCTCTCTCTCTCTCTCTCTCTCTCTCTCTCTCTCTCTCTCTCTCTCTCTCTCTCTCTCTCTCTCTCTCTCTCTCTCTCTCTCTCTCTCTCTCTCTCTCTCTCTCTCTCTCTCTCTCTCTCTCTCTCTCTCTCTCTCTCTCTCTCTCTCTCTCTCTCTGTGTTTCTCCGTCACTCAATCTCTATCTTCTCTCTCCATCTCTCTCTTTGCGCTCTTTCCACCTCTTTCACTTTCTGTTTCTGTCTCTTTCCATCCCTCTTTCCATCCCTCCCTCCCTCTCTTTCACAGAGGACCTACAAGGCCACAGTGTGGAGGCTGTGAGAATCTCACAACAGTTTTAATGACTTATAATGAGATTCATAAAACATTGACAAGAAGAGGAAACTTGCAGAAAAAAACCCTGGTCCGCCACCACCAAGCTGACAGCGAGCAGGCTTGACATTTGGCCTTTCGTAATTAGGGAAGAGCCAGATCCCATCCCACTAAATCTCAGCGCTAAATCATTATTCTCCGCGGTGTTGACTCTGTCATGTCGTCCTCTTAAGCTTTACCATTTCTGTAAATATTGCAGCCAAAATTACATTAGAGTTTTTTTTTCCCTCCCCCTTAATTGCTTGCCCTCCAAACACAATCTGCTTTGGCAATACATAAGATGGTCTGGGAGTTAATGGAGGCAGTGAGTTGGCAGTGAGCGCGCTAGCGCAAGCGTCTCTGCGAGCACGCGATGGAGGGAGGGAGGGATGAGGAGATGAGAAGGAGTGCGGAGGAGAGCTGGAGAGGCCTGATCACACAGACAAGCTGGGGAACAGCAGGCAGATGCCACAAGAGCACGGCTGCCACCAGAAAGGGATGGAAGAAGGGACAGAGGGATGGTGAGGGAGGGAGGGATAAAGATGGACAGAGTGAGGGAGGGGCAGGTTGGGAAGAGGAGGGGGGCAGCCAGGATGGCACGTGGAGGTGGGGAACGCAAGATAGAAGGTGAGATGGATGAATATCGAGAAGTAAATAAATAAAAAAAAGCGAAGTAGAAAAGTAGGGAGAGGAGAGAGAGCGAGAGAGAGAGAATGAAGAGGAGGAGGAGATAGCTAGGTGTTGACAGAAAAAAAGAGTAACAATCTGTGAAGCTGACCCTTCTGCCCTGCCGATGAGAATACCACAGCCCGCCAACTGTTCCAACTGAACATATCTGGCTGCAACGCCACTAAAAGGGGTCAGCTTTCCTCCTCCTAAACACAAGTTTCACAGAGCGAAAGTTTGGCCCCTCATCCTGTAAACGAGCCTTCATATGGTGGCAGTAATCTGGGAGAGGGCTGCAGGGCTGAGGGAATGACAGGGGACTCTGAGCCTCTGTAAGCCCACCATTAACTCTAATCCCTCTGGGCGAGAGAGGACGACAACCAGTAAATATCAATAACAAATAAGAGATCTGGTATTACAACCCCCCACTCAGACCCCCCTGGCCCCAGTCTTTATCTATAGGATTGGGACGGGTTTAATCTCTGGGGCCGTTCTGACAGTCAATTAAGAGGGAAGAATGTTCTTCTATCCATCTTATCACATCGCAGCACTGTCGAGTTCAAGGGGGCCTGTGTGTGTGCAAGCGTGTGTGTGTGTGTGTGTGTGTGTGTGTGTGTGTGTGTGTGTGTGTGTGTGTGTGTGTGTGTGTGTGTGTGTGTGTGTGTTAGAGATGGGAAGTAACAAAGTACAAATTCTCCGTTACTGTACTTAAGTAGATTGTATTGGTCAGTACTTTACTTGACTATACATTTTTCTGACAACTTTTACTTTCACTACTTTCTACTTCTTACATCATTACACTGTGATTACACCGCTTGTGTGTGTATTATATTGATACTCCTAACCAAAAACAGCCCAATGGATCAGTTTATGTATCTCAAACGTTAAAAAGGGAAGAACAAAAGTGTAATCACCATTCTCATTCTCATGCCTTAAAATACAATCTATTATGTCAAAATTACTTTCTTACACAGCTGCCATCAATATTGCACACCAGCCTTACGTAAATACGGCTTGGAATCTAAAAATACAAATCTTATTTTTCTGAGCTTGTTTATGTGTTGACTAATGTCCTCCGGGGGGAACACAGGGCAGTTATCCAGGTGCTGTGACCCAGAACAAGAGGCTAAACTAGGCCGCGGGATCCCGCTGCTCTCCTAAAACCTCTCCCAGGACACTAGACCCTGGGGCCGGCCCGGGAAGCCTGGCCCAGCCCTGGGACCAGGACAATAGCCAAGTATGTGTTTGGTAATGTCATCAGTCAGAACAAACCTCTTCTGACTGCTTGAATCGAGTTTAGTTTTGGAATGCAAACTTTATTATTTTTCTTGAGAGTACACATGATTTCTGCCGAAAGCACACAGACATACACAGACACAAATCCACACACGCACATACACACATGCACACATACACAGACACACACGCACATACACACATACACAGACACACACGCACATACACACATGCACAGACTCCAGCTGTATCATTCCTTGGGTGAATGTGCATCTGTTTTGCTGCCTCCATAAAGCGTGACCAGCTGTTGACAGCAAATGTTTTCACTCAAGAAACACTTTCAGAATTATTGTTTAGAAGACTGCTGTCATGAAGAGAAAAATGCATCAAATCTTTCCTCAGGAGTGTCTCCCTCTCTCACTCCCCTTTCTTTTACCTTCTGTACCAGGGAGAATGGTTGCTGTAATGGAGATGGTTTGATATTTGTCTGGATGTAAGGAAATGATGGCTGTTATCATCTGATTGTGTAAATATGCTTCTGTGGTCCTTTGTGTTTCAGGTTCGTACTTGTGTTGTCACCGTTGAATGATATACATCCACAGCCCTGCCTGAGGTGGAAATGCAATACAAGTCTAGAGATGTATAATCAAAATATAAAAAATATAACCTTTTATATATAACTTTACTAACATAGAAATCGTGTGTGTGTGTGTGTGTGTGTGTGTGTAATGCATGTGTGTGTGTGACCTGTAGGCTGTTGGTTGCTGGGTGTTTATACAGAGGGTTGCAACAGGCCTTTCGAGTGAGGCTGGCTGAACAGCCGCATTCAGACCAACTGAGCCAAGTTGGTCTGAATGTGTGTGTGTCTCTCTCTGTTTCTCTCTCTCTCTCTCTCTCTCTCTCTCTCTCTCTCTCTCTCTCTCTCTCTCTCTCTCTCTCTCTCTCTCTCTCTCTCTCTCTCTCTCTCTCTCTCTCTCTCTCTCTCTCTCTCTGGAGCAAGACAAACACACAGCTTTGTTTATGCTTTAGGGGCCTTCAGTGCTCAAACAGCGAAAGGAGGAAATCAACTCATCGCTCCCTCTCCTCCCCTCATCCCTCTCTCCTCCCCTCATCCCTCTCTCCTCCCCTCATCCCCCTCTCCTCCCCTCATCCCTCTCTCCTCCCCTCATCCCTCTCTCCTCCCCTCATCCCTCTCTCCTCCCCTCATCCCTCTCGCTACCCTCTGCATCACTGGCGACAACACATGAAGTCAGCACTTCACCCATCCAGCAGATGGTCTGGGGGAATGACTTCCAAACGATCTTGTGTCCCAGTTCACTTGTCATCGCCCATCCCCTTAGTACACAGAGACCATGGAGATCTGCTGCATGCAGGTACATGACATATCCTGAGGTAACACTAAGTGGTAGCAACCAGCAGGTGTGTATGGCAGTCCAGGTCTGTACCATCCTGATAAAGAGGTCACTGCTAAACCAATGAGTCCCTCAACCTGAAAAATAAACAATGCTGTGAAAAAAATATATATATATTTTTTTTTTTCTCGTTTTTTTGTCTGTATGCAAAAACCCTTTCTTTTCCCACCCAACAGGGGGACTCTGTACGTGACAGATAAATAGGCATTCCAAACTCCAACGGTTCATTTGTCATGGAGAGAATTCCAAGAGTGGAATCTAGAAATAGCTCCACCACTACTCACTCTCATCGCCCCAGGCAGGCCAACATGTAGGAGGCTTTGGTGATATTTGCTTTTTGCATATTTTGTTCTTGGTTTTCTTTTCTCTTTTCTCTTTTTTTTTGGGGAAGGGAGATATGGCATTTTCTATTGCAAATAGTGTGGGTATAATTTTTTCATGCTATGTTGTATCGTAGGAGGCTATACCCATTATTTCAGTATGACATTACAGTTTTAATTGAATTGAATGCAATTTATTCTTAAGAAAACTTTTAATTAAACGCCATATGGACAGATTGTGGAGAAGTTGCCGTCCCTGATTTTCCCTCAGGGACATTTGGAGCATAATTAAGAATGTGAACTGTGGTGACACACTGAGATTTAATGGAAAGTCTCAGTCTAAATAGAAGCCATTACTAGCTGGGCTGACAGAGGTATGTGGAGACTCCTGGGAAGAGGATGTCTCCCCTGGGTGAAGGCCATGGGAGGAGAGATCCTTCTGATGGAGGCCCTGGCAAGGATGAGGGACCAGCCCCAAAAGGCTGGTCTGAATTTGAGTGGGGTCTGATACAGTGTTGATCTGCGATCTGTTGATAATTTCAAACATCCTTAGTCTAGCCTCGAATAAAAGTCTCACCACGAAGTCACCACCTTGCTTGCTAGGATTTTAAATGTCTTTGACTAACCAGTCAGTTTGTCACCCCACGGATTCACAGATTTTACAATATTGTGACCATGATCTGCGGTTTCGAAACACGAAGTCTCGAACCAAATTTGTTTGAATAGAACTTTTCTGTGTTTCCAAATTGCCCAAGAAACAGGAGTACAATCAACACAGCAGATCAAAAATCCCCCTTTATTGTGTACGATGTCTAGTAAAGTATCGTACTCTAAGCTGTGTGTGGACTGTAGGAGAGAGGTAGAAGGAGTCACGGTAAACTGTTTTCACAGAACAATCACAGCCTATAAGGCATTCCTCAGTTGTGAGCACTTTGAGGACCAAGAAATACATGAATAGTCAAGCAAAGATGTAAAAAGCCTGCTGCACAAAAGGATGTGCATCGAAAGAGAGAGAGAGAGAGGAGTGTCAAAAACAGGGAGAGCCAAGGAGAGGGTAAACACAGAGAGAGGATAACAAGAAAACAAAGGCAAGGAGAAGAAATAGAGAGAGAGGGAGAGAGAGAAATGAAGAGAGAAACAGAGAAATATAGGAAGCCCAGTTAGCAGCAGAACAAACTCATTTACAGAGCAGTGTGAGACTTGAAAACAATTATGCCCCATCTCCTTCCTCTGGAGCTCCATCGCCCGCCTCATTCGCCCCTTTCTTTCTCTCAAGGACATATTCATTATTTCAGATGAGACCCATTTGGGTCTAAATAAAGCGTTCTTCTCCTCTCCCTCAGATCGCAGGTCCTGTGATGTGCATCCTGCATCTGAAGCCGGGGGAAAACACTTTTTGAACGAACCTGATGAAAGTGTTTCGAGGCACTGATGCAGGTTCGTTAACTTTTTCCCTCTGCTTTACTTATATTTATTTCTTTGTACCCTGTTTTTTCATTCGGTGCAATTCCAGGCAAAGACAATATTTACACTTTGTGTGTGTGCGTGTGTGTGTGTTTCTTGAAGAATAAACAAACTAAGTGAAATAAAGAGCCAGTCCCTCAACTTTATTGAGAAGTCATTTTGTTTTCTCACCTCTCGAACCTAGCAAACTGGAGCCCTGGTGCGATGTGGAAACCCTTTAGAAAAGCATTCTTTACTCCGATGAAAGGAACAGCTTCACACTCGTCACAACAGCCGGACAAAACACAGCCGACAAACAGTAAACAACGGAGCGGCAATCTTTTGTGACAGAGGGAGATGTCAGCGGGCCAAATCAGTCCGGCTCCAGTGAATGTGCTCGCTATTCACTCTGGGTCGGGGCAGCAGGAAGGAAGACTCACATGGCAGGGCCAAACATACACCGAAGATGACTGGAAATACCAGTGTGTTAGGTGGCATCTCTCCTGTTAGAGGGCTTTTCATACAAAATACAACCTCTGTGTTTGAAAATGAATAAAGAGAGTGAGTGAGTGAGTGAGTGAGAAGTTAGGCGCACACACACAATGCACGCACACAAACACACACTTAAGATGGCCTTCAAGAGCACTGCATTCCACATTTAATTGGAAGCAAAACCCAGCACACTACATCCTCTAAAGTAAACTTCTCAGGGCCTAGAGTTGTCCAATCAGATTTTGGGGTGAGGTCTCCAGGGTATTTGGGTTCCCGCCCCCAGAATCGGGCACAGATGACCTATTGTCCAACGAACAGAGAACACACTCACTCACACATACACACAAGCACACACACATTTTTAAACACAGACATGACATATTTAAACAGCCTCTCAAAAATACTTGCACACATACATACATACATACAAATACACACACATGCCAAACATGATGCTTAAAATAATATGGTTTTCAGTAATTAGTATTCGACAGAAAACATGTTTTTATTTTTTGCTTTGAACAGAAAATAGATACTACTGTTTCATGATTTACAGTCATTTAAAAAAATTAACTAATTATATTTATCAAAATCATGCAATATATCTAATTTCTGAAATGTTAAATCAACAGCTTTCGGACTGGAATAGTAAACATTTTATGTAACTTTGGACTGGTTACTACGGTTACTGAAATGAACACGTTAGAATTAGAAATAGGCCGATGTCAAACACTGCAACTCTACATCAGGAAAAACATTTTTTGCCATCTTTCAGTCTACATAATGCTACAACTTGCCCCGGTGGAATCAAGGGGTAGGCAGGAGGAATATACGAGTAAAAAATTATTCTATTATAAGAATAACAATACAGACAAGAGAATTATTTGTCATGCATTTTCTGCTGCATTTGCAAGAAGTTTTGAATTCCTATGATAAAAAAATGTTATCAGGAAATACGTTTTTCTTTTTCAGTTGATTTTCAAAACATTTATTCTGTACTGTAAAATATATTACTGGAGTGATTGTACCCTGAAATTATCTCTTTTTAGCAAATAAAATCTGGATTAATGTACATTAATTGTAGATGCTTACCCCAGATTTATCCACGGCTAAATTGTTAAGAGGATATGAAAGAGTTTATTTAAACACATGCAGACACACTTAGATTCTAACACATTTGTCAAGGGCTGAAAATATTCAGCACATCCACACTACTATTTTAACATGAAAATATTTCAACATTTAAAAATTATGTTTAATCAGAGGACATATTTTATGTTTGATTGAAATCGCTGAAATAACTGAATATTTGTTTTGTCAGGCCTGCCACCGTACAATCTTTTATATGAGAGAGCCTCGCTCCCCATCCAGAAAAGCTGCATCATGATTTACATGGCTCACTGCTGTCATCTACTGGTGGAAGGGATGTATGAAACTGACTTAATCAAAACTGACAGGATGAGAGGCAAATCTGTAGATTCATGTACTGTGTAGATTCAACACTGCTTTTGTTGTTATTCAGGCAGAAATACATACTGCTGAAAAAGAGGCTTGGTTCTTCTCTTAGGAATCCAAACGTATCGATGTACTGTCATTCATTCCTGCTCTCTTTTGATAACTGGACACCAATGTGTGTGAGGTATACTGCTAAAGTGGAGATGTTCACTGCTACTCTGTGTCTCTCAGGTGTTTCTCCAGGTGTGTTTTTGTGTGGTTGTGTACTGTTGTCTTGTCTCTAGATCATATGTGTAGCCTGTGCAGAACCTAAACTAAGGTCATGTTCAGGACTGATCACACTCATGTCTCCTTGGGAACAGGGGCCATGTTGGATTCTGTGGGCATCTGTATCCTGCCGTCTGGCTGCCTATCTTTTTGCCTCCCAATTCCCACAATCCTTTGGTGTCTGTTTGGCTCACCTGCACTTTCCCACAATGCCCCAGTGATGGCTGATGCCTGGCATAGTACTCTGTGTCTCACAGTCAGAGGTCTCAGGTCCCCCACACACACATATACACACACACCTACATACACACACCAACCCCCACACACACACACACACACTGGGCCAGGCGGCGCAGGCTGTGGTGGCTGTGATGTGGAGTGTGTTTAATGGAGTCACGATGGGAGTAATCTGATTGGTTTCGCAGCAGAAGGTCCAGGGGCCCAGCCCAACGTCTGTGTCAACAGCCCATTTCTCTTGCCTCCCTGGGACTGCAGATATGTTACTCCACAGGGTGTGTGTGTGTGCATGAGTGTGCGTGTGTGTATGTGAGTCAGAGAGAGAGAGAGAGAGAGAGAGAGAGAGAGAGAGGGGGGGGGCGGAGAAGTATTCTTGGAGCCACTGCTTGCATTCAGAATGGCCACCATAATCTGAATCACTCTTACTCACCATCAAGTTTATTAGTCCATGCATATCTCTCAATTCCTGTCTCTCACCCAAGAACTGTTTGGTTTGTAATAACTACAGTCCCACTGATGAGAGTAGAGGTAACTAAGTTAGATGAAGATAGTCAACAGACACTGGGGGGAAGATAGCAAGCCAAGCTAATTATGTTTCTTTGTGAAACGAATGAAGAATCCTACACCAGAGGAATGAAGGAGAGAAAGAGTGGAGAGGGACCAGAGGAGCAAAGGAGGAGAAGAGGAGAGGAGGAGAGACGAGGGGCCAGAGGACATTGGGTTTGTTATAGTGAATGGTGAGTAGCTGGGGAAATTAGGACCGAAATATGGAGAGGCAAAAACAATTTGAAAGGGAGAATATGATAACAAGCGGCTCCCATATCCAAGCTACTGAACAGACTAATTACTGGCCTCACCAAGAGGTTGTTCTACTAACAGTCTAATTGTCGTTCCTTCCGAGGCATTCATACAGGGGAAACTGTGGGTCCTGGTAACATCATATCCATCCTCAGATCAGAGCCGCAGTCCTCTATCTGCTGGATAACAGATCAGAGGATTACAAAGCAATCTTGTTGTTGATGGATTCCATTGTGGGACAAATTTACGTCAGACAAAGGGGATTGTTGTGTATTTTATTGGTCCATCAACAGTGGCAGGACCACACTCTCTCAACACAGGACCTCCCAATAGACTGAGATAATTACATAGGTAGGATTAGCCTCAGGGTCTGAGAAAAGAGAGAGAGAAAGAAAGATAGATAGATAGATAGAGAAAGGTAGAGAGGAAGAGAGAACAAGAGAGTTAGAGGACAAGGGCGGGAGACAAAGAGACAGAAAGAGAAGAGATAGAGAGAGAAAATGTGTGTGCGCACGGATCTCTGTGTGACAGAGCTTGGAGGCAAAGCCTGTTTGATCCTGAGGGATCCGAGGATGTAAGGCATTTGAAGTTGACAATCCCTTTGTGCTGATAACACATGTTTTTCACCCTATACTTATGTCTCCCTCCCCGACGCCAGCCTATTGTATTATCCCCAGCAGACGTCAGCTGCCTGAATTGTAATACCAAGACCCTAATCTGAAACAATATCTCTGGCTGCGTGTGTTAGCGAGCAGCTGTCGGTATTGTGTGAACGATGCTAATCTGCCTCAGCATCTTTAGCCCTTCGTTTAGTGCTTTGATCCGCTGGCTGCATTACGGCAGGCGGGGTGGAGCGGATCCTGTGGTGGAATGTTTCCACATGACTGAGAGAGAAAATCTCCCATCCTCCTCCTCCTCATCATTATCAACAGCCCATCTATTAGCAGATGTTGTTTCTTCTCCATCTCCCTCTCTCTCTCTGTCTCACTCCTTTGCTCACACATGCTCTCTCTCTCTCTCTCTCTCTCTCTCTCTATCTCTCTCTCTCTCTCTCTCTCTCTCTCTCTCTCTCTCTCGAGCAAGACAAACACACAGCTTTGTTTATGCTTTAGGGGCCTTCAGTGCTCAAACAGCAAAAGGAGGAAATCAACTCATCGCTCCCTCTCCTCCCCTCATCCCTCTCTCCTCCCCTCATCCCTCTCTCCTCCCCTCATCCCTCTCACCAAGAAATCACATAAGCGATCAGGCACAATTATACCTTTGACTGTTTGGAGCGTAACAATAAAAGCCATAATGAGGTTAGGCTAGCTTGAGAGAACTGGAACATGGTAGCAAGCTGTGTACAATGAGCAGAAATATAAATATCAACCTGTGTTTAAGTAGCCATTAATCAGATATAAATAGAATGAAGGAGTCTTTTGTGATTAACGAGGTGAGACTTGTGCTAATTACTGTTTCCTCCGCTTGTAATTAGGTTGGCATCTCTAATCAAGATGAAGAAGCATTCTGACCCTCCTTCAGCCCATGCAGGTCTTTCTCCTCTCCTCTCCTCTAATCTCCTCGTTATCCTGCTTCCCCTCTCTTCCTCTCTTCCTCTCCTTCTCAGTGATTTCACTTCTTCCTCCTGCTCCTCCTCTCCCGCTACTCGTCTTCTCCTTTCTCTCCCCCCTTTGAACATCGAAACCGTCACACACATTATGTTTATAATGTGTGTTTACTGTACCATGACCTGCAAAACAAGCACTCCAAATGTAATAGGTCTATTAGTGTGTGTGTGTGTATGTGTGTGGAGGGGTTTGATAGGAGTTTGTGAGTCTGAGGGTAAGCTCCTGGCATCACTCTCTGTAAGTCATTTCACAATGACCTTTGTAAAATGAGCATAAGTGGAAGCATGAATTGCAGATATTGAATTTTGTAATTAATGTGCAAATCTGTGAGAAAGGAGCTAGAGGGAAGGGACTTAATTGAATTACAGACAGCAAAGTGGAGCGGCACTGTTCTGTTGCAATTATTTCACTTAAAAAGAAACTGCTGATGTTAAGAGGACATCCAGGCATGATCACGTTGTCTGAGGTCCAGATAGAAAGCCTTCGTCTGGCACCAGTTGTTTTATTCTTTAAGACTTCACTCCCACTACACTGATAGGTGTATAACTGTCATCATTCACTTAACATATATTTTCTGTGTCAGTCTGTGCCTTCTGGGTTTGCAGTTTGTGAAGTCACTGCTCAAAATATTCTACTGAAGGCTCAGTCTCAAGACTCTACCTCCCCCTGCTGGCGAGCTGTGGTAACTCACAGAGGAAGACAATTGAAATGCTCTATTATTTCGTATGCAGCTCCTAAGTAATACATACTCTACGACAGGTATTTCTAGTGTTACAGTCTTTTGAATGTGCCTCATTGCGTATACCTGGGATTTGCAGAAAGCTAAAAAGGATTGAGGGATGAAAGCAAACAAGCAGAGCAAGGGTATAGACTTTAATCTTTTTTTCAAAGCACTTGTTTACAGTATTTAAATGTTACATTATTTCACAGTTTACCCAGAGTTACTTCTTACCCAACAGCAAAATTTAGAAAAAACAGATCTCCCTATATGTACATTCATTCACATTTGACAACGTTCGAGCAAAAGATATTAATTACATTTTTAAATGTACATATACACATATTCTACAGTCGCCAGAGCAGACATCAGCATTATGCGTTTCTTTACAATGTTAAACAAGTGCACAAGAAACATTGTATTATGGGTGTTTTGTTTTTTTACACACTCTCTCTGACGTTCACATTTAAATGTACTTGAAAAAAAACACAAAAAAACAAAAAGGAGTGGATGAATCAGGCAGGAGTGAGAGGACAGCTGTTTCATCATCCGTCTGTGGCTTCCGACTGAAACATTATCGTATACCTAGAGTTAAGTCTCTCTGTGCAGGCGTACATTCTGACAGGATGGGACCTTGTAAACACTGAGGAGTTATGAAAACATGGTATGACCACACATGAACATCTCCGTCCTAAGACGACAGGAAGTGAGGGAACGCACACCAAACTGTAGCTTAGACCGAGCACACAGCCCTGCATTCCAGACCAGGACCGTTGGACCTTTTAGCGTTTGTCAGAATATGTACAACAGAGACCGACACTGACAGACACGCCGCCGCCCTAATGAAATCACACCAGAATAAAGGCAAGCGAAAAACAAAAAGGCCTAAACCCAGGCATGTGGGAAACACACAGATGCCTGGACTTACGTCGTGTCTGAGTCCCTGTGGACAGACAGGCAGGACAGACAGCGTGGCTGTAGGGCTGGGACAGACTAACAGACAGGCAGGACAGACAGCGTGGCTGTAGGGCTGGGACAGTGAGGGTGTGAACAGTCCAAGTGGAAGGTCTGTTCATACAGGAAGTGATGTCGTGGTACACACCACGGTGTCAGCCCTGGCTGAGGCTGACACACATCACTGTCCAAGACCTTCCAGACGCTTAAATAGGTATAAAAACTAGCCACTTTTAAAAAGTTAATATCATACATAATTTCTTTCTTCCGCGTGTCTAAGTGGAAAAATACACGTGCATTATATACAGCAAAAACATTTCAGCACTTTGGTGTTGGTTTGTTAACCAAGTAGATGAACGTTCCTCTGGTAAAGAACGTCTTCAACCAAGCACTGTTGTAAAAACAAACAAATAGAAGGAGACAAGCCTTTGAGTGTACCAGTTAGAGACTTGCTACGATGTCTACAGTCACACTCGTCAGAGAAAATAGTGTTTGTTGGTCCTCTAATTCGACTGATACGGTGTCATACGCAGTCCCCGAATGAACCCAATCTTAACCTGGACTGCAAGCCCTCTCGGTGAAGGATAAGAACTTCAGATCTGTGCTTCAGTGCCTGATCTGACTGGGTCTATGTAGCAGTGGAGGGGGAGGCATGACAGTGGCCCCACTGAAGGCTTCACAGCACCCTGAGGTGTGGTGCTGATACTGAGACATTCCACCCAGTGACTGACCCATATTAGGGAGAAGTGCTGCCTTGGAAGGGACGTAAACCTACATAAACTCCTTGGTGTAACCCATCAGTCAGGAACCTGGAGCATCAAACCTCATATGGAGCCTCAAGCATAGAACCTAGAACATAAAACCAATAGCCTAAAACATAAAAAAACAAGATCCTTGAACCTAATCGAGCCTCCTTATCTATTACAATTCCAGAACACTAGAGGTTCTCTTTCTCTAAAACATTCCTTTTTGACAAGAGATACTTGATTCGTTACACAGCTGAATTGGTCCATGTTTGTCCTATGGCTATAGGCTGGGAACACAACACTGGGCTAACATTACACTAGACTAACCTTATTATCAATGGTCATGTGCCCTGCCTGCTTGTTTTACACAAACAAGCCATAGTGTTGGCTGCTATCATTGCATACTATATCTGGTCATTCTGTGACTAGAAAACTACTTAAAAAGGTCTGGATGGATCTGTCCTGGTTGAAAGCTGTATGTTTGATAGTGTCTGGTCTCTAATTCAGTCTCAGGTGGGTGAACACAGTTAAAGTGTTAATTAGGAAAGGCCTGGGGGCGAGGGTTGGGGTAGGGTCAAGGGGTTTCCTTGCCTGGCCAGGAGTGTAGTCAGGGTCTAGGAGGTGATAGATTGGTCTGCACAGGTTCTCTGGCTCATCTTTCTGGCCCCTAGGGGGAGCTCTACAGTTAACATATGAGGACCGGGCAGGAAGTAGGACTTTTATTCTGGGAATTTTAGAGCAGCCACCTCTGGCTTCATCTTAAAGTACTGGTTGAAGCGAAGGACTGCATATCTGAAAGAAAGCATTCAACAAAAAGAACAGTGAGTACTGACCGTGTGGATAAGACATCACTGTGCCATGTCTAGCTGACCAGTGACGTCTGATCACCTTAGCAGTCAAAGAGACAGACAAAATAATAATAGCAGCTCACACACTGGAGATGAGCTACAAAACTTGCAACATGTAACTTCACATCTAGTCATGGTATTCTTTAAACAATCTGGGAGTGACACTGCAGTTCAGTACAGTTGTATAGCTGTGGCGTCTTACCCCATGAAGTCAAAGTCAATGGTTGAGAACTTGGCCTGAATCAGAGCCCAGAGCCCCCAAAAGAAATGAGATGCCTAGAGACAAAGGAACAGAAGGTTGGAGGTGATTAATAAAACCATTACAAAAAGAAAAGAAAATGGTCTTAGGGCATCACCTTTTTCACACGTGTAAGAAAAAAAGAGAGGAAGTGATGGTAATAAGACAAAGGGAAGACCAAGAGGAAGAGTCCTCGTCCAGTGTTGTGCCTCTCCATGTTTGCTGTGTGTCCATGGAGGTTGCTAGGCCGCTGTCGGCTGATTCAGACAGGGTTTTACAGGTCACGGCGTCCAGGCTACCGTTTCTGTTCATGCCTCTCTGCCCAGCTCTGTTACACCACGCAACAAAAGCACACCCACCTGGAGACCAGCAGCATTGTCCTGCAGGAGTGTAGGGTTACCCTGTGCTCCGGTTACCCAATGACCTGCGCTCTACACACCAAGGTCACCTTGATCTCATCCGAACTGCCAGAGAATGTTGGAGCGTCAACTCAAACGGATGGAATATGCGACCATCAAGACACAGTAAATAAAGATTGCCGGGATGTGAATATATATAATATTGATATTATACTTCACCATTCCTTTGCTTTTAATCATTACTTTGTATCTAATCAACAAGGTTGTCTGCTGAATTACTGCCTACCACATGCTGATCTTGGTGTAGCAATGGAAAAGTGTGAATAAAGCAAGCCTAGCTCTCTCTCCAAACAAAATTATACACAAGTAATTAACTTACTGTGTAAATGCACGGCACTTTAATAGTGCTTCTGTATGTTTAGTTGTACAACTAGTTGTTAACTTTTGCTGTACACAGGACCATACAAAGGAGAGGAGCCTTATCTGGACACACAGCAGCACTCTGACTCCAAGTTGCCCTTGCTGCTGACCATAAACTGAACTAATGAGCCAAGAGCCATTCAACCAGGCTATGACTCATGCGTTTGGCATCACACGCACGCAGGCTTCCTTGCACAATTAGCTTCCTCCGGTAGTTTGTAGGTATCACGTCTGAAGCACCCACGTCTAATTCTCTGAAGAGTGCAGCACAGGGGTCAAATATCAATGTCTGTAACTTCAAAGCAAGCCTGCTGTTTCTCCCTGTTGCTCCATATGAGAAGCTTAGAAAGGAAGTGGTGCTCTAGCCCTGGTTCCTCCAGCGAAGAGCCTTTCTCCTACCCTGCTCTTCCTCTTAGACAGAGTAAACAACACCAGGCATCAATGGAGATTGAGATTAAAGGCTGTCTAAGGTCAACGTACATACACCGTATGCAGAACTGTGTGCAACAGTGGCTGTATTTCACTGCGGATTGAGTGCGTTTTAAGCGTGTGTGTGTGTGAGCGTGTGACTCACCAGTGAAAAGCGATTGACCTGTACGTAGAGCACCTCCACCTCTCTGTCCGTCACCTGGCTGCCCTGACCCTTGTGTTCCTTATAGGCCTCCAGGTAGGACCGCAGCCACTCCAGCTGCAGGCTGCGCCCCGGGTAATGACTATAGTCCACCTCGTTCAGACCTGGACACACACACACACGGTATTTGGATATTGATCCACCAACTCTGTCCATTACCAGTGGTTAAAGTGTACCACGGCAGTGGAGTGTGACAGGCATCAGAGCATTCCAACTACTCACGCTCCGTGAAGGACTTACCTGCAAACTCATTGAAGTGGTTCCCAATGTCGTAGGCTTGGTAATTGTACCCTGCGTACTCGTAGTCAATGAACTTTACACTGCCTGGAAAGACAGGAAGGCTTGTTTAGAAGCGGGTGGAGAGCAGGGACATAACAATGCTGTGTTTTAATCCCACTGATTACCCTAGTCTAGTCTATCCAGGTTCTTTTCTAGTTTGACTGACAGCCTTCACAGGACTTTGGGGGTGAAGTGGAGGAAGAGTTTGCATTTTGAGCATGACGAGCTGCAGAAATTTGCGATGAAGGTGATATAGTGTGGACAGAATAAAGAGGTGAATAGTCCCATGCTTTCAAGGACTCTGATGGAGAAAGTTGACAACCCACGTGGTCATAATGGAGTAGTTGTTTTCTTCTGAGAATCAAAAAGGGGGACTTCCAATCTTTAAACCCTCGTCAGTTTCACTTCCACATTCTCCACTTATATAGACAGGGACAGCCACATCTGTCATGTGTCCAAATATATTAAATCAGTCATGTTCTAACAAAGGGGTTGGGGTCATCAACTTTTTCCACATACTCAAAAGGCATTACAAAGATAGGAGCCAGTTTAAAGGATGTTTCATCAAAGCACCGTGCAGGAGATGATGGAAGAACCAGAGGAGAGAAAGAGAGGGAGAGGAAGACATGACAGTTCAGGGTGAATCTGCTTGTTTAATAGAAGAGTCCGAAAGAGGAGGCAGTCGGGGAGAAGGTCATGCGATGATCATTGACCTGTGAGGTGGACAGATGAAAAAAGATGAATCATGCAGACGAGGGAGGCGCCAGGGAGAGAAAAGGGGACAGTGCTGCCCTCTAGGGGGGAGAAATGAATACTGCATTAGGCTGCAATTGCCATTGAAGAACAATGACGCATTCTCTGTTAATGTTTGGAGAGATGGAGATATCAAAACACAAAGCCTTGCCTCCCCACTGTGGATAGTACTGTCAAATCTGTCTAGCTGTATAACACACACCAGTGTTAGAAACCAGTTCTACACTGGCGTTAAAGTCTTGTTAAAGTGCTCTATAGACGCACTCAAATCCAGTAAGTCAAAATGATAACCTGTGTTTGTAGCCGACATGTTTTCGGCCTTGTGTGTCACATATATAGTGTGTGTGTGTGTGTGTGTGTGCGTGTCTGAGGTTGTCTGACAGAGTGCTGGACTACAGAGAAAGACACGTGAGGTGGTTACCAGACGCGGTGCGGTCCTTGCGGGACACAACAGAACACCTCCAGTCAGTGCCTATAGCCCTGTGCAGCAGACGAAAAGATTGGGGCAAACGCACATCTGTCGCACACACATGCGCGCGCACACACATCCACACACACAGTCAGACACACACAGACTCGCACACAAGCTCACATCATGAAGGCTCTGCTGCCAACCCATTTTCCCTCGCAGTGGCCTCATACACACTTCCCCCTTTTTATAACACTCCCCTCCAAAGCCGCATTTTCATTGGTCCACATACGAGCCGATATTATGACGCCTCCCACTTTTATGCAAACGTTAAAAAGAAGTAGTTTCCTGATGCAAAGACAACAGCAGGTTTTGGCTTTAGGGCAAGGGGAATAGTTTGTTATCTCCTCTCTTTCTCACAATTTAAAATATGCTTGTTCAAATAATTGTTTAAGTTCTAAGTAAAATCCATGTAGCCAAATGCTTCTTAAGTTCCTTCTCTTTCTTCTCTCACACAATGCCTCGCTCTCTTTCTCTGTCACCTGACTTGAATAAAAGCTAAATAGTTCTGAGGGAAGTATGAAATCTTAGCAGTTGATAATTGTCAGTGCAAAATCATCTCCCCTTTCTCAGCAAGTGGCATTTATCGTCTGAACTTGACTACGAGCAAAGTTGAAAGGGAAGTAAGTGGTAAAAAAGTGGTCAGGTTTATGTAGGCCTCAGCAGCAAACTTGGCAGGAGGGGGAGGGTAAACAATGTTACTGTCGGAAGAAGAGGTTATGCTCTTCTCTTTTACAGTGGGGGAGGGGCCTAACTCCATTTCTGAGAACTGGTTTCCCAGATACAAGGAGGAAGAAGGACTAAATCTGTCATTGAAGGTTTTTCTTCTATTTTTTTTTTTTACTTCTAGCTCAGGCTACATTTTTGTTTGGTAAACCAGCTATATACTAACTACAAGACCCTGCCACTGTGTACAGACTGAAGTCAAATGAATACAGAGATGTTTACTGCAGTGTTCGGAATCTATCAGGCAGGTTATTTCGTCATTCTCAAAGAAATTGAAGTTTTACTAGAATCCACAGATCCCTCCTTTGGCTCCCAATGCTGCGCTGTTTCTAGGAATGAGGGCGTAGTCTGGCAGGGTGAAACTCAGTTATCAGGGACAAGTGTGGTACAATGGGGAGAGAGAGACAGGTCCTACATCTATTCTAGGCTGAGATCAAGGGAGCTGCACTGGTCTGAACTGGGTGGGGCTCCTCAAAGCTCTGTGTCTCTCTCTCTCTCTCGCACTCTCTCTCTCTCTTCTCCGGGACAGGGTTCCCACCCTTGTTGCAGCTGCAGTCACTCCTAGGAGAGAAAAGCTGGAGACAAGGAGCTGTGAGATCGCTCCCCCCCTCCACCCTCCCTCCCCCACACACGTCCCTCCAACCCGCCCTCCCTCCCATACTCTTATCTCCCCCTCCACCCCTTTACCCTCACCCCAGGTGTCCAAACCCTCCACTCTTACGAAGGCCAGTGACCAGTATAGTCGACCTTGACCTATTAAGAGAGTCTTCTTTTCACTCACTGGGGCGTTAGTGCCAAAAAAAGCATTCACAACATAACAAAAGAACAACATTCCCAAAAGCACCACAAAATAAAAACATGATATTAATGAAACTCAACAGGGCTTCTGCATGGCAACCCTTCACTGCAGGCTGGAATGACATGGCAGTGGAAGGGGTTGGGTAGGAGATGGGGGGGGCTGTATACAACACAGCCGGGTCCATAGCATTAAAATCAGTAGCATAGACTCATAGACTATTAGCCTTGCACAATGAAACGAGCCGCTCAATCTAATTATGTGACTTGGGTGTTATTGATCCTACATGTTGTAGGACTGCGGGAAGGGGAGGGGGGGGGCAATATAAATGTAGTCCTACCTGTGCGGTGGCCAGCGCAGTAGCGGTACAGTGTAGTACAGTACAGTACAGTGTTTGCTATAGTGGGAGTGTGCGGCAGCTGTGGTGTGTGGGGGGGCAGTCTCACCTCCGTCCTGGTTGAAGATGATGTTCTTACACAGCAGGTCGTTGTGGCAGAGCACCACGGGGGAACCCAGCATGGACAGGCTCTGCTGCAGCTCCACCATCTCCTGCCTCAGACACCTGGAGCTGGGCACCTCCACACTCAGCCTGGGGGGGGGGGGGGGATTGAGGATTGGAGAAAAGGTGGGAGGTTTGAAAGGTGAAGGTGGTAAACAGACATTGCTAAATTTACATTTACATTTAGTCATTTAGCAGACGCTCTTATCCAGAGCGACTTACAGTAAGTACAGGGACATTCTCCCCGAGGCAAGTAGGGTGAAGTGCCTTGCCCAAGGACACAATGTAATTTGGCACAGCCGGGAAACGAACCAACAACCTTCTGATTAATAGCCCGACTCCCAGTAGAATATTTCACAGCGAGTACAAGAATTTGAAACCGTTACAACTAACCAACAAGAGCAACAAGTCTCTCAATACGAGTCATTGTGATCCTGGAGGAAACTAACATCAGGTCCAGCCAAGCATTCCTAAGTGCCGTTGTACTCCCGGAACAAGTGCGTCTTGAGCCTTTTCTTAGAAAGAGCTGACAACATTACACAACATTCAGCTAAAGGAAGCAGATGACTTAGAACCTCGTTAGAAACTCAGCTCACAATTCTGAACTGAAATTCCAAACTACCATGGAGGCCATTTCGTCAGGTATGAAACATGTCATCACGTGAGCACTTATGTCATTGGTCAGGCATCTGACACGTTATCCAACCTGCGATATCCTACTTGCTAACTCCACATTCAGCATGGCAGTCTTATCAAGAAGAACATGTTCGAGATCAGAAGCTAAAAACAAATGCATGGGACCTACAAGAAATGCTGTCATTACACATCAATCACAGTTCTTCATACTGAGAAGGAATCATCTCAAACTGGTCCCCTGCCTGCCCCAAAGAAACTCAATCCCACTGACACAAAACTAACTTCCCAAACAGGGTAACCACATCCCTCACTCCTAGAGAGCAGTATGTCTCACCTCAGGTTCATTTCAGGGTCCTGGAAGTACTTGGGCACCAGGGCGAAGTACTTGCCCATCTTCAGCCACAGGTCGGACTGGGGCACCCAGCCATTGTGAGCATGGATGGCGTGGTACTTAGCCAGCTGCCTGGCGATGAGCCTGTAGGGTGGTGATGGTGAAACATGAGAGCCTGGTAGCAACAGTAGGAGGAGTAGCATAGAGTTCTCTCACGTCCAAGCAACAGGGGTGTGGTCAGTTCTTTTTATATTTTATTGAGAAAGCAAAACTAGGTGTGTTTCTGTCACCGTTAACCTGAATGTCGTAAACAAAAGTTTCCATCTTAATGCCTGGCCACATTTTCCTCAAACGACTTAAGTGACGAGAACTTGGGTGGCGTTTCAGAAGTACTTCCTAGATTCCTCACATTCTCTCCCTTATGGAGCTTTTTGGAAGGGAGGAAGGGGAGGATAATGACCAGGACAATGGTACGGTTTATCATAATACTGGTATGTCACTGTATTGGGTTGTTGTGTATGTTATTCACCTCAGCATAGGCATGTCATTGTGTTAGTCACCTGAACATTGGTCTGTTCTTGTTGTGTGTGTGTGTGTGTGTGTGTGTGTGTGTGTGTGTGTGTGTGTGTGTGTGTGTGTGTGTGTAGGTGTGTTTGTCCCCTGAACATTGGTATCTTCTTGTTGTGGGTGTGTGTGTGTGTTAGTCATCTGAACATTTGTATGTTCTTGTTGTGTGTGTGTGTGGGTGTTATTCACCTGAACATGGGCATGCTGCGAATGTGTTCTGGCTCTAGTGCAGTGCCTTGGAGAAACTCGTAGCAAAGGCCGTTGTTGAAGGTGCAGTAGAGGTGTGGAGCGCAGCGGTTCTCGTGCAGCACCCGGAAACTCTTCACCTCGTTTTCCCGGTCCACAAACAGCTCTGTCTTGTTACCGTAGATACGAACCAGAACCACGTCCTTCATGATCGCCCCAACGTAACAACCTAGCAGCTTATTGGTTATCCCATCTGTGAAAAACTGGAAGGGGGTTGGAGGTTGAATATGGAGGAGGAGAGAATGAGAAATAGTGGGCCAAGTTAAGTCGGGCCATTACAACCATTCTGTGCAGCAGTCTAGATGTCAGTGGCATATGCCTGACTACAATCTTGGCATGAGTGTTGGCATGATTGCATTTCCTGTCGTGTTTGTCCATTTCACTTTCCCAGTTGCATCTTTTTGGTCCATTTGACTAAATGTGTCACACATCATCTTACTTTCTAGACAAATGTTTTGTCAAATCAACAGTCTAGCTTTTTTCAGACTCTAGAGTCTAAAATTCACATACAATACAGTCAGCACCCACATCATTCACCAACCAATCACCAGCCCTGTCATTCACCTCCTTCCTGGAGGGGCTTGTGATGTTTTGACCAGTGGAAACCTGACGTAACTTCTGCCTCGTGTTTTGGATGAGGATCGAGGACAAAAGAGATACGCATGGATGTGGCTATAGAGATGAGGGATTGTCTGAGAGGGGTTTAGACAGAATTGTTACCCCTAAATGAGAGTGGAAACATTTGAGAGGGGCCGGGCATTCCAACACTAATCGTGTACACTATCAGGGATTGACTAGGGACCAGAAGCACGCAAGGAATTTTATTTTGCTGTAGCAAGCTACGGCAGGCATGTGCTGAGTGCTAATTTTCTTAGAATTGAAGGATAGGCCCACAACCAGAGAGGTGGGAAGGGGGCGTGGTGTGGAGGGGGTATTTTACTCTGTTTACCGAGAGGAACCACACCCCCCGATCTGTGACTGTCAAGGGAACCACTCTTCCCATTCTGTTTTGGTTTTGAGAGGGAGAAGGAATTTCTTACATAATCTTTTGTACCACCCCCTTAGTTTGCTTGACTACACTTGTTTATTTACATTCAGTAGTTAAACCTGCAGAGTAGGTTTGTGAGTGCTTCCCAGATGTTCACATGGTTGGTTGGCAGGGTCATAGGACAGAAGCAAATATTGGTATGAGGTGGTCTACTGTACTATTTGTGTTTCTCAGTGTTTCATAGCAGCAGCTTAGACGGAAGCACTTCTCTTGAATCTCAGTGATATTTCCACAGACCACACCAGATCAACTGGGAAACATCTAGAACATTCCACGATCCCTTTACAGAAACTTCGAGAAATGTATACCATTTTAAAAACCACTCCCTGTTCAACGTTGCCTAGTGTCATGCAAGACAACATTACGACTAATTCATAACCGAACCAAAAGCTATATCTCCACCCTCATTCCTAGAAGATCTTGCATTGTGGCGATTTCTTTTTGTCTTGGATTTGTGGGCGGGCAGTGAAGCACTGTACTGTCTATTCATTATCAAAATGTCAATCCCCCACCATCACCGGCAGATTCTAGCAAGCAAAATATATAGGTCGTGTTTATGATAGGTCTATTTGACACACGTAAAAAGAAAAAGAAAATGTAGGCCTATTTTGAGATATGAAGAATCTAAATAATGATGAATAGGCCTACTAATAACTGTATAAGTACCGTTTGCACCTCCTGATCCTAATATTTGTCATTGTTTGTTTTTGATAGATAAAACCTTGACAGCCAGCCTGCCTCAGTAAACCGGCCTATATATTTTTCGCTTCGTCCATTCATCCTGTTAAAACCACGCAAAGAAGCAGCAAAGCGTTGACGCAGCTCCTATTTAAAAAGGCGCATCACCCGGATTATGTAAATTGAGCTAGGAAACATATACTACACATGACGCCGACGACTGCAATTTACCGTCAAGGTAAAAGAAAGGTTCTACAGAAAACAAATACAATATATTGTGAGGCCAGTACCTTCATCTTGACCTCAGATGGTTTCCAATTCGGTCTCAGTTCTTTGACGAGTCTCAATGCGCCAGACCTATAATCGTTTTCGTCTAATGTTACATCTATTTTGGGTACGGCGGGAGCCTCGTCGGGTACATGGATGTAGTTGGCCATATTGAAAATTACAGTTGTTCACCAAGGTGGTTACAGTATGGCAGTAAATGCGTATGTATGAAGTCCAGCTTGGGTACAAGGATAAAAAGTCTAGATATGCGGCAACGCCTCTCACAAAATCCCACCCAGAAAAAGATCAGATTCGCAAAGCATTCTGGTAAATCGTGTGACTCATAAATGCTGATCGTTTACTACATAAATACGTCCCTGCGGTGCTGGAGCGGCGACCTTATCACTCAGTCCTTCATGATTTTAGTAAGTCATGGGGAAGGTTACTTCCAGGTTTAAGACAAACCAAACACTCTTAGACACACTTCCCATCGACGTATTCATGTCGACGTCAGTAATCTTTTTTTATTTAAAGCTGAGATAGACCAACAGTTTTGACTTAGAGCAGCTGTGTCATGTGAATACTAATCGATCAAAGGGAAATCTTCATTTGCCATTATCACAAATACGGTTTAATCCTAAGTAGTCGTACGATAATAATGTTTTAAATTATATATAAACTAGTACAGTAATGAACTTAAGACCAGTCACAAACACATTGTAACGTAAATTATTATTATTAATGAGAAAAGTACATATATGAATATTGGTCAAGGGATCGAGCACTAAATTGAATCAAAAGACACTCGAATCTGAAAATGGATAGGCTAGAGCTACCTTTATTTTGAAGGAAAAATAGCTGAAATCATTGACACCGGAAGCGCTTCAGCTGTAGAACTTGGGTGACTGTTTATGATTTTACGGGTACTTTGCTGACTTCACGTTGCTAGCTAGTTGCAATATTGTAGCTATTAGCACACCCTCGATGGGAGTGAGATAATTTTACCTTCACTAAAACATCAAGCCTTAGCTAGCTAGAAAGCTAACTTAGCTTGACGCATATTTTCATAACCGTGCACAGTGATATATCCACATAATTTGTGTTTTACTGCTTTAACGTGCTACTATTGTAGCTAACTAAAGCTAGCTTTCTTATTCTATACACGTTTAGCTAGGTAGCTAGCTGAATTTCTGTCAGTTAACTTCTAGCAGTTGTTTTCGTTATTCCTTAGCCAGCAAAGCATGGCGATGAGGCAAACGCCACTGACTTGCTCAGGCCACACCAGACCTGTTGTGGATCTTGCCTTCAGTGGTATAACTGCTTATGGGTATTTTCTCATCAGTGCCTGCAAAGGTAAGGAAGTTCACTCCACTACGTCATTAAGGCCATGACTAAATGTCTCAACCGTCATGTAAGGCAAGCTCATGTTGTTGTCCATCCTCATATTTCATGAGTTGGAACACGTTTCATCCGTATGCTCATATATCCTGGGAGATAACTGGCTGTATATGTCACCCAACTAACCTCGGTCAACTTTGCTCCTCTGACTTTTGTCCCAACCTCCAAGATGGTAAACCCATGTTGCGCCAGGGAGACACAGGGGACTGGATCGGAACGTTCCTGGGTCACAAAGGTGCTGTCTGGGGTGCCACTCTGAACACAGAAGCCACCAAAGCAGCCACAGCTGCTGCTGACTTCACTGCGTGAGTATGGACACAGGACGGAAACACAGCTGCTCGAGTTACACTGGTCTTCTTGGTAGACTATTAAACATACTTTCCAAGCCCTACTCCCTATTTTCTGTTCGCTGAGATGAAAATGGAAGATTAATGAACTGAGGTTATTGGCCGCCAAAATTACGGTGTCCTTGGGCAAGGCACTTCACCCTACTTGCCTCGGGGGAATGTCCCTGTACTTACTGTAAGTCGCTCTGGATAAGAGCGTCTGCTAAATGTAAATGTACATATGAAAAAGTGCATGTGGAATGTGGCCACGTACATGGCTGTGACTAACTGTGGCGTTCCTTACTCCAGAAAGGTGTGGGATGCAGTGACTGGAGAAGATGTCCTCACATTGGCACACAAGCACATTGTCAAGTCTGTCAATTTTACTCAGGTAATATCGAATTTACTGTCATGGCTACTTTTAAATGGATCTGACGGGCAAGCAACTCATCCATCAACCTCTCTCTCGTCCTGTCTGTGAGGACAGGACAGCAACCACCTGTTGACAGGGGGAAACGACAAGCTGATACGCATCTATGACCTCAGCAAACCTGAAGCAGGTCAGTATCGATGCAGCTGTCTGTTTACATTTAAACACTTTGCCTTATTTACTATACACTCGTTCTTGGATGCGTTTGCATGTCCCCCAGAGCCTCAGGAGATACCTGGCCACACCTCTGCCATCAAGAAAGCTCTATGGTGCAACAACGACAAGCAGATCCTCTCAGCTGCCGATGATAAAACTGTAAGGTCAGTAGTGTACCCCTAGAGGTATTAACCTCCTAGCCATCATGGCAAGTCAGGTTTTATTGTATTGAAATCTGTACACAAGATGGAAAACACAGAGTGTGTGTTTGTGGCTATAGTGTGCGTATCCTGAAGTCCATTGTTCTAGTTTTGAAAGAGCTTTGAACACCCTCAGACATTTGGTTTTTAATTTGCATGATCGTTTCCCTGAGTAATGTGGCCTGTGAATACAGGAGGGTAGTATGTCACTTAACCCTCGTGCTGCCTTCGGGTCACATGACCCAAAGGTTCATAACGAACCATCGTTGTGTTTACCCAATTTTACCCAATACAAAAACAAATACAAATAATTTTCTTTTAACCATTCCAATGTGGGGGGTCTGAGACAGCCCGACAGTTAAAAGAAAATGCTTCACTTTGTTTTTGTATGAGGTAAATTTGTCGCAATACGACGGTGGGTCACAATGACTGATGGGTCAGAATGACCCGAAGATAACACAAGGGTTAAGATGGAATCATGACAATAACCACCATCATGTGGAAGCTGGTTAAATACCATGTTTATGTGTGTTCAGACTGTGGGACAGGAATTCCACAGAGGCTGTGAGGACACTGTCCTTTGATATGTCAGTTAGCAGCATGGAGTACATCCCTGATGGAGAGGTCCTAGTCATCACCTATGGAAAGACCATCGCTTTCTACAATGCCCTCAGGTACTGTCAAAAGTCTGTCTTTGTTTGGGTTTGTGTTGGTATTGACCCTGAGTCATCCTCCATTTTAGCCTTGACTTGATCAAGACAGTGGATGCCCCTGCTTCCATCCACTCAGCCTCTCTACATCCTGACAAGGAATTCTTTGTTGCTGGCGGAGATGACTTCAAGCTCTATAAATTTGACTACAGTACCAAAGAGGAATTGGGTAAGCTGGTGGTGTCTGGATCTTATAGAAGTCTTGTGCTTAGGCCACACCTATTGAGATGGCATTCCTGACAGATAATTGAGACATATTTCTTAAATTTCTTTCAATTGAGATTACCGAGATGTCGGTAATCTCAAATTACCGACATTCGTTTTCAGTCTGTGACTGTGCAGTTGGTTTATAGGAAAAAATGTTGGTCTCGCTGGCCTCTCTCAACCCATTGTAGAGTCCTACAAGGGTCATTTTGGACCGGTCCACTGTGTGCGCTTCAGTCCTGATGGGGAGCTCTATGCCAGCGGCTCTGAAGATGGTACGCTCCGTCTATGGCAAACTGCAGTGGGGAAAACCTACGGCCTGTGGAAGTGCATACTTCCTGGTGAGTCTCGATTGGCTGCCTAACATACAGTACTTGAAGTAAACCTGCTCGGTCTACAGTCAGCATCCCTGTCATCTGGACAGTTTTCAATGTAGTTATTAACTTCATTTGTTGATTTTATTCCTCCCAGCAGAGGAGCTGGCATCAGAGATCTCTGAGACGCCATACTGCACGGCCCCTGAGATAAAGGCCTGAACGTGGACGAGGAGAACGGGATGAATGTAAGAGCAGGCTGTTACAGTCTCAAACCAGTGTTTCTGCCAGGAGAACAGTACCTGTACCCACTCCTCTTCTACAGGGGACAAGCGTGGAGTTGAGCTCTGACTTGAGTTCAGACAAACTACACACACACAATATGGGCACCAGAGAAAAGTAGTAGACCTGTGAGCCAATGTCTCATCGCTGCCTGCTTTCTTTCTGAATAGCTCTAGATCTACATTACCTGTTTGTTCAACGTTGTTTTGACCCCATGTGCTACTTTGTTTAAAACTGGGGGAAACATTTATCCTAGACTTTATTTTTTTCTAATTTGGAAAATACACTGGTTAAACGGGTGAGGGGAAGTTTTTTTTTCTCAAAGAGAGCATCAAGATCTATGTATACATTTTATTTTTGTGGCTATGTAACCGTCAACGTGTTTTATATTGGCGAAATGTAACAGTAACACACAAGGGAGCAAAATTACTTGAGTTTATTGCATTGTTTTGTTTTTTGCAACCTTGCGGTGTTGAGTAATTAAATAATTAAAAAAAAGACAAGCATTATTTTATTTACATTACAATGAATTATCATTTTAGAATCTTTGCTCGGAAATCATATGGCTTACACCGATTGCTTGTATAATGAGTGCAACATATTAGCATGTAGCCTAGTTCCACCAATGGTAAAATTCGTTTCTGCCGCTTCGGTCCAATAGAGGCAGCTTTCACAGGATGGTGGTTCACAGCTTGCTCACTACCTTCCCTCATCATCACTGGCAGCGGGCCGGTGTTTTGTCTATTACTGGCTATGGTAGCAGTAGCACTTACACACTCGTAGGGAATACTTTGTTTCTTCTCTTTAACTTGTCTTTCACCAACGATTTTGGACCAACGAGAACCTATTAAAACGACTCACTGGATCGCTACCACACCAATTTTGACTAGCATTTTGGTTTTTGCTTTGTATATCCGACAAGAGGCGCTGGTTAGCTGATTAGCTGCATAAAGAGAACCCAGTACTCATTTTGTTGTCCGAAGCAGCGAGAATTATTTTTTACAATTAACAGACATGCCGGAGTACCTCGAGGACCCGTCTGTTCTCACTAAAGACAAACTCAAGAGCGAGCTATTGGCCAACAATGTGGCTCTTCCGAGCGGGGATCAAAGAAAAGATGTTTATGTGCAGCTGTATCTGAAAAGCTTGACCGTGCAGAACAAGAAGAACGTTACCCTAGACGCTTTCTCCAGTGATGAGGAGTTGCCAACGCCAGTAGTTTCCAACAAAAGTCGCTCGGGCAGGGTGAGAGTTTGTTTGGATTATACACGTGTGAATTAAATGCAACTCCGGTGTCTCTTTCGAAGTAGGCTAACTATAAATAGAAAGGGATATGTTGCTGCAACTTCCATAAATGTGGTGCACTTTTGTGGCATTTGATGCAACCGTCGTGTTTCTGTTTTGTTGTTTTTATTGAATGTATTTTGTTTCTAGTATCTAAACTAATGTCCAATTTCTGAAATACTTATACCCTTAAAGAAGCTCGAAGTGGTATAAACATTAGCGTAAAGTTTCCCGCTTAAAAGGTATGTGAATCCTCATTATTGGCACAGCTGACTGCTTAAGCGGCAGTCGTCACATTTCAGTTTTGGAAACCAATTTAAAGTTAAGTGAATGGCGTCTTCAAATTCTAAACAGTGCTAATTTTTTTTGTTTATTAAGTCGGTAACTTCGCAAAGCCCGTGACAGATATAGTCTTAGTGGGATGGGTGTTTCCCCCTGCCCGATGTCAATTTACCACCAGCCCTTTTAGGCCAGTTTCAGGAAGTCAGGAACAGACATTGTGAAGGCAGAGCGTCTTCACAATGCCACACTGGTGGCAACTGTACGTCCATCAACAACGTTGACGTCAGAAAAAAAACGCCGACACTTCTTACTTGTGCATTAGTTGCAGTTTACGGTTAAAACGCTATTGTCAGGATCAAACTCACCAATATGCGTGGATCTCACAAGTCCTGTCCTGCTTGCTTAACGTTTAAACATTTACTCAGCCAAGTTCAGGTCACCTCTGTTTGCTTCATAGAAGCTTCACCATGTGTTTAGGTGATTGAAAGGTTGGACATACACCAACAAAGGTTTGCACATATGTGTCCATTTCCACCTGTGTAGATGAACACTGATGTGAGAAGGGGTGGAGGTAGGTGGGTGGGTTCGAAGAGCAAGGCCAACGCTTTGTAGTTAATATCACTCTTGACAGTACTCTCTACCAGACTAGACTATTGGACCTGGGCCCAGTGCAGGAATGCATGGAAGTGGTGGATCCAAGAAGGTGCACGAAGGGGATGTGGAGGGAGAAATAAGTCCTGGTGTGGATGGAGCTGTTTTCCTACTGGGTTTGGTCTCTTTATTGAGGAAATACTTTCCCAGGAAGAGGAATGTGTGCTCAGACTTCCAAAGCACAGATGTGTATATATGCAATCGTTTCTTTAAGTGGTCTCCTTTTTTTTCATTTTTACTCGAGCAGTTCCTATGTTGTTCTTTTGTAAACTCACACTCTGGCATGTGTCTGTGATTACAGCCTAGCGGGGTGATAAAGGTCGTAGATGATTTCATGTAAACCTTTACAGCTGGCACACACACACACAACCCTGAATGTGGATTTCCAGCCATCAAAAACAGGGCAGTTTGAAGTAGCCTACTTGGTTTCCTGCCATTGTTGGGCTTTTGGTGTAAAGTGTTTAACTTTTTGTGGTCATAGCAACCCCAAATATGAAATGATGGTGTGTTCACCATATACATTATGGTTAACCAGAAATACCGCCCTGTAATTGACTGGCATCCGTAGTTGCTTCTGAATACAGGGAATCACTCGATTCCCAATTAGGTCACAAACTCACTGCCTGCTGGCTTTGCCAGAAGGAACAATATACAGTCATTGTCGAAGCATTACAGAAAACCAGACAGTCACACAATCACTCTAATCCATGTTGTTTAACTCTACATTGGTGTTATATATGCTTACTCTATGTGGAGGCCTTCTCAGCCAGATAAACCCTGATTGGCCAGGCTCTGGGCCGTAGCCGTGAGCTCAGTGGCCAAATATGCCTGTTAAATGTAAGGGTGTGGTCAGGGAGGAGGAGTGTGGACTGTTTTCCCCTCCTCTTGGAATGCCATCATTTGGAAATCTTTGGGCTTCGCTCCAAACTATCCCCAACAGAGAACCTTCTGTGAGGAGTCTCTCTAGTCTGTAGTAGGAGACTCCCTCTCTGTCCTGGATTCTCAACCCTGTCTCCCACCACTCATATTTGTTCCAGGCATCGCTCCTCCCTGTTTTCCCCCCTCTTTTCCCCCCTCTTCCTCCCTTTTCACAACCGCCTTGATCACATCACATGTTGTTGTGTGTGACATGAGCAGCCAAGGCTTAGCTCCAGTCAGCAGGAATGTCAGTTACCAACTTATTCCTCACATTGTCCTCCTGCATGTTACTGACACTTTGCTACAAAAACGTGTGACGTTAAGCCTGTCTCCCCTCTGATTGTCTGTACGGTCGTGGATAGCAGGTCAACAGGTGTTCTTCTTGACAGACTTGAGTGTTGTAAGGCAGACGGACTTCTGGCTGTGTGCTACAGGAACCAGGCAGCACTCCAGAACACCATAATGCAGGTTTACTTCAGACAGTTACCTCCGAGGAGGTCAACTTACACTTTGTAATTTCCTGTAGGCTGGGGAAGGGTCAGCCTGTCATTATGGCTACAGTCTTTGATGAGCTGACATTTAGGAAGTTGTCGACACTACTGCTAGAACTACTACTACAACTTCTGTTATTGTTGTTTATCCCTGAAGCGGTGTGTCCCCATGATTTGGGGGCAGGGAGAAACCGGCATATCCTCCTTCAAAGGCGCAATGCCCTGAGGAGTGTGGATGTTTGTGTGTGTGTGTGTGTGTGTAATTATTAGTTTGTTTGCATCCGCATGATGTGGAAATTCGCTGTCGGTTAAACAGCCACTCTCGAGAATGTCAGCTGTGATGAGTTAAGTAGGATGTACGGTGACACTTTGTTTTTACTTAAGTTCTCCTGAAGCACTTTTTGTATCTAGACAAGATATAATAACTGAGGTTGTAGTACAGATGAGTAACTTTCATTTCAGGGAATTTTATCCATCTCAAAACCACATAGCACATTCACCTCGTTGAACCTGATAGGATTTGATTACAATGTGCTAGGCTACGAGACAAAAATAACACAATCCACGCACTGTATGTGATACAAAGCCTGCTTAGCAGGTGAAAGGTCTCCATCAGAGGCCTTTAGAGTTCCTTAACCCTTGTGCTGCCTTCGGGTCACATGACCCAAAGGTTCATAACGAACCACCGTTGTGTTTACCCAATTTTACCCAATACAAAAACAAATAACAATTATTTTCTTTTAACCATTGCAATGTGGGGGGTCTGAGACAGCCCGACAGTTAAAAGAAAATGCTTCACTTTGTTTTTGTAGGAGGTAAATTTGTCGCAATACGACGGTGGGTCACAATGACTGATGGGTCAGAATGACCCGAAGATAACACAAGGGTTAAGCACACTACTACTCTAAAGAAAAGGCAAACCTTTCCTTAACGTTGTGAAAACCTACGCTAGAAGGTCAACGTCTGGTTATTCCAGTTGTTTCATGTGAAATGCAGCCTCAATCCTTTTCAAGTGCTATCTTGTTCAGAATGTCTTATTTGTCTTTCTCATACACGAGATGAATGCAAGACGAATGTTATCAAGTCGCGGTGGAATTTGAAGGTAAATAAAGGTTGACATCTGACCTTTCACCCCTACTCCTACTCCAATAGAAAGCCACCAGGAAGACTGACAAGCCCTCTCCTGAAGACCTGGACGTAACAGAGCTGACCAGCGAGGGCCTGAAGGACGAGCTGCTGAAGTATGGAGTCAACGCTGGGCCCATCGTGGGTGAGTCACCGACAACGGCTCTCTCTCTAGCAGTCAGAAACAGAACTAGGTACTAGCAGCAGAAGCAGTGCTCATAATTGTTCAGTCCTAACGCCATTATACACACCAAGGACCACCGTCAGTCTTGCTTAGAAACTGTAATATTTCATTTAAAAGACAAAGGGGGGGGGGGGGGGCAGCAGTTGTTCATTTAGAAGCAGCTATGTGTTTCTGGTGACGAGTGTTCTTCATGCGCTGTGCTGATGTTTGGCCTGGTGTTCCTCCAGCCTCCACCCGTAAGCTGTACGAGAGGAAACTACAGAAGCTTCTTGACCAGGGCCCCCCCGAACTGGTGGTAACACCACCTGTGGTGACAGAGATCGACAGCAACCACAATGGCAACTCTGACTCAGACCGTTACAGCGATAAGGAGGAGGGTGAGAGACATCAACAATCATTACTCTGTTCTCAATCATTACCTTCTGTTGTGAAAACAACCTTTTTATATAATTTCAATATAGTCTCTACTGTTGTATCTGAATCTGAACTTATGCCTCTTGACTGTGGATGTTTCCCTGGCCGTCAGAGGACACGCCAGCTCCAGAGCCAGTGCCAGAGCCTGTCCCAGTCCCAGTGGTGGAGAGGCCGGTGAGGAGCAGAGGGAAGACCCCTGTCACCACCAGGACTCGCAGCAGCCAGCACAACAGAGTGAGCTCCTTTCTCAGTGCCATGTGTTGTTGTGACAAACATGAGCAAAACACACCTGAAATACACGCACCAGTTTATAGTTTATGGTTTATAGTTCCAGAGTATGCGAGTTTGGTGGATCTGGTCTCTTAACCTGCTCTGGTTGGTAAAATAGGTTGTCTGTAATTCTGTATTGTGTCCCAAACAAGACCTGATCAAACCAGAGTTTGTGTTTTGTTAGATACCTTTTGCAGAAATGACCATTGTCCGACCTGACTCCTTCATGCACTCATTCCTTGTCGTTCTCTAGCCTGTTCTCTCACTGTCCGGGAATAAGAGCAACAGGCTTGGACTTCAAGAGGGACCACATGACTTGGATTAGCTTGTTTTCCTTTAGCTGCTGCATGGATTTCCTCTCTTTCCTCTTTCTCCCTCTCTTTCCTCTTTCTCCCTCTCTTTCTCCCTCTCTTTCCCCCTCTCTTTCTCCCTCTCTTTCTCCCTCTCTTTCTCCCTCTCTTTCTCCCTCTCTTTCTCCCTCTCTTTCTCCCTCTCTTTCTCCCTCTCTTTTCCCCTCTCTTTCCCCCTCTCTTTCCCCCTCTCTCTTCCTGTCCAGTTGCAGTCCCTGATTTGTCTCCTCAAAGTCGTTCTTCCCTTTTTGCCTTAGTTCTGCCCCTCCCTCAATCATGTGATCCCCACAATGCAAGCTCAGCCAGGAAGCAGGCCTGTCATTACTGTTGCATTCCTGGTCACAATCTCTTGAGACTAACTGAAACCAAAAGTGCTTTGGTTACATTTGAACATTGAACATTTTAGCAAATTTCATCAGGCAATTTTTAACCTAAATGTAAGCAAAGACTGAAATGTAATATGCCAGGTCTGTGTGATTGTCAAGACTGGGTTCTGGCATGTGGTTTCAAGGCCTTCACGAGAAATCCTCCTCCTCATGTGACTGCAGAGTGCGCCTCCTGGTGGTCAAATAGGGCATGTATAAAACTGGCACCTTTGTCAGTGAAAATGATAACCAGATGGAAGGGATTGTGTGCGAGCCAACTACACGTGTGTGAAGGAATGCAGAATTTTGGTGTGTGTTTTGTGTGTGGGCATGCACGTGCGTGTGTCTAGACGAATGAACAGCTGTTTGATGAAGATGAGGAGGATGATGTGGGTGATCTGGAGGAAGCCCAGCCGGTTCTGAACATAAAGAGAAGGGCGAGGAGGACATCTTTTCGAGTGGACCAGACAGCAGCTGTCAGCGAGGACACTGTAACGATATCGTCCTCTGTGTGGGAGCCTCTCTGGGGGTGTGCACTGGAGGTGGCAGTTAGCTACTTTGCATGACACTTCACTGTGGCCCAGTGGTTAGATTCAACACTGGTCCTCTCACAGGAACATCTTACATTGTACATACGGTCTGATAGCTCAGTTTAACCTGCAAAGACGCATGCAAATGTATAATGTGTTCAGTTCACAAGTTTGAATGGATGTGTGGCTTTAGTAATGTGGGCCGTGTGTGTTACGTCATTTTGAGCCCTGATTCATAAAGCGAGTTTACTAATTGAGCCAGGCTAATTGATTTGGTTCCATGAAGCAATTCAACAAGCTGAAGCTTAACTGTATTATACAATGCTAAGATAACAACCTACATGTTAGTTAATGTGACCTTAGAGAAACCAATTTGTTAGGTTCCTTCAAGTCACTTTTTGTAGTGTGCATTATGGAACAGGCCTCCTGTGGTTCGAGTCTGTGTTTGTATTTGTGAATAGTGTACCTTCTTCTTGTCCCACGAAAACACCAGGACCTATCAGAGTTCTCTTTAGCTGAGGTGGCTCCTCCCCCTCCAGCCCTTCATACCACACCCCGACATGCCAAGCCCGAGGTACTCTTGTCAGCCTCTCATCATGTGCCCTTCACGATGATCACAACACAACTTCCAGCGCTGTGCTGATTGGCTGCCAGTTCAGCAGCTCCATACTACTACAACTACTAGTCCCCTTTCTGCCTTCCTCTGTGCTGTTCTAGGGAATCCCTAATGAACCTAGACCTCTGTTGGCTGACCTGCCAGTTCAGGCAACAAGGCAAGATCCCTTATCGCATGGTTCTTCCAAAACCAAACTGCCGGCCCAGTCTTCGTCCCTGCCCAAGCCCAAGACGGCACTCCAGACCCAGCAGAAGAGGCAGTCCCTTCCACTGCTAAAGCCCAAAGCCATGTCCCAGCCCCGGTCCACTAGTGCTGTCTACCTGGTCATACCTGACAGCCCCTCACACTCCCCTAAAGGGATGCAGGTACCTCCAGCTGCTTAGCTCTGGTGGTATGGCTCAGCTGGGATGGTGGGGCACTGGGTGTCATGGACATAGGTGTTTTTTACTTGAGTTGGTACTCACATAGTTTCAGTCTCACAGTAAATCATAGGCCTACTTTGTTTTTAACCCTTGTTATCTTCGGGTCATTCTGACCCATCAGTCGTTGTGACCCACCGTCGTATTGCGACATCTTTACCGCATACAAAAACAAAGTAAAGCATTTTCTTTTAACCTTTGGTCTGTCTCAGACCCCCCACATTGCGAAGGTTAAAAGAAAATTATTTTTATTTGTTTTTGTATTGGGTAAAATTGGGTAAACACAACGATGGTTCGTTATGAACCTTTGGGTCATGTGACCCGAAGGCAGCACAAGGGTTAAATGGAAATCTAATTAGTAACAGTGCTGTAGTGGTTATTTTTTTTAATGTCCTTGAACCCTGTTTTCAGATAGTATAGGTCTATTCTCATGACCAGTTGTCTTCAACCCTAGTCCTCTGGCCCCACTTTCCTGTATGTTTTTAGATGCTTCTCTGCTCCAACACACCTGATTGAAATGAATGGTCGTTTGAATCGAGTGTGTGGGAAACATTTAAAAGATGCAGGAGTAAAGTGGGCCCTGGGGACAAGGGTTGAAGAGACCACAGCTCTCGATGACTGTCCATGGTGTGTCTCCTGTTATAGCTCCTTCAGCCCACCTCTGAGCCTGTCCTGCTCTCCTCTGTCACTGAGGGGTCGTCTGGCCTCAATCCCGGAGGCCCCTCAGGGAGGATCCACCTCCACAGGCCTCCCCAGGGCCACAGAGCCCCTGACAGTACCCACTGTCTCCCCACCTGGCAACCCAACTGGAAGGTGTCCCCTCTCTCTCACACACTCACTGGGTGATGGTTAGACAGAAGATTACTGGTCACATTGTGGTACATGGTTACGGTTTAGGCTAAATCTAGCTCTGAAAAGAACTGATCTATTAGTTTGTTCTTATACGAACTGTGAGAAGGGACTGGGGATAGTTTGACTATGTATTTATTTATTGACTTTAAGCCAAGTGAAGAGGATGTCAGTCTTCCTCTTACGCCGATCCAGGCTGCTTCTCCTTCGCCAGTCTCCCTGCTCAACACTGCCTTGATTCAGGTTAGAATCTTAGTATTGACTCGCCGCTACTGAATGAAAAACTCCTAACATTTGACATTTCACCACTGGTCATCTCAGGATCCTGACCAGAGTGTTGATGCTCCTGTAGGGAAGAGCACTAGACCCCAGCGACTAGCTCCGGTTGGTAGACCTTCTTAACATACCTGACCAAAAGTCCCCAATATGGAAAAGAAACATGTTAAATGCAGATAAATCATTTGTTTTGTTTCAGAGATATACTATTGTACTGACCTAGTCTACTCCTATCCTAGTACAAGGTTTTTCCTCAAGAGGTCTCTCCCCACGTGGTTGGCCTGCCCTCCAAGCCCTCTGCCTGGCCCCAAACCAGAGGAGACCCAGGGGCCTTCTGCTTCAGTCCTGTGGGCCATATCTCCTCCACCCCACTCCCCACACAGCTCTATGCTCACGCTGGCTTTGCCCAGTTTGATTCACCAGATGAACTTTTGTCTTTGGTACAGTTTTGTTTTCCCCTCACGAAGGGTGGTTAGGGTTGCACTGCTGTGTCTGATTGATTATAAATGGTGCTGTGTGTGTGGCAGAGGATGAATGAAAGCAGCTGTTCGGTGTGTGTTGGTGAACTGACAGTTGCATGACAGCTGAAGTATGGGGACTAACCTCTCACCCTCTGGCTTACGGGTTCACACACACACACACACCTCTGAGCAGGATCAGCATGAGTCTACAGATGTTCCTCTGCCCAAGGGGAGGCATTCAAAGATGCCCCTCATCCTGCCGTCCACTGTCACCCCAGTCAGGAGGCGGGGTGCGGTCTCCCTTCTCTCCAAGGACCCAGGGCTAGGAGAGGTATCCATTGAGCTCTGCAGGACAATACCATTCATCTTGGTCTCGTGGTCACAGGAGAATTGGTTCTGGGCCTTTCACCAAGGCTAGGTGGCCTGGTCACTCAGTGTATTACTCACAAGGGGGTGCTTGGAGGAAAACGGGGACGATCTCACTACTTTTCTTCAGTCAGACATGATCCAGAAGGCACCTCTACAGTGGTGGTCACTTTGACATGCTAATGTTAGCAAATGGGTGTCTAGCAGCATATGACAACCACCCTAAGCATATGACAACCTGCCTCTAAATATGTCTTGTCTCCATTACGCATGTGTTGTAGGTAGAGAAGATAGCAGCTGGAGACCAGAGCTCCAGAGGGGACGAAGGAGACCTTCTCAAGGAGATGTTCCCCAACAACGTCAACACGCCAACAGGAATCAAGTAAGACACACAAGCACGCCTGCACAAATACACACAACCCCCAAAAGTTGCCATGTTGAAGCCCCACTGCTAGTCTCTGTCTGAGCAGTTCTCAAAAGCAGGATTCCTTGTAGTTCCAATCTTGCAGATGGATAACTCACAAGTGTGGAATGTTACTTTAAGGTGCCAAAAAATGTCCTTGCTTTCTATCCCACCCCGCCACCCCTCTCTCGCTCGCTCTCTCTCTCTAGCGCCACCTGTCGACAACCCATCCGTGGTGCAGCCGGACGACCCCTCAAGTCCAGTGACCTGTGGTTGGAGAACTCCCTCCTGCACTCTCCTAGAGAGACTACCTCCACCTCCTCCTACAGAGAGAGTCATGTGGTCCACAGAGTCACCTCCCTGCCCCCTCCACCCCCTTCCTTCTCTTCCTCCTTCTCCTCCTCCAGGCTGGTGTCTGCAGCAGTGGCGCCCCCAGCTGTCCAGCCCAAGGCACGGCAAGGCCTGTCCATGTGGCTGCAGCTGCTGCTGCTCAGCGCTCTGGCCGGCTTCCTGTTCTTCGTCTACCAGGCTATGGAGACAAATGCCATCAGTCCGTTTGGAGGCTCCTCCTCCTCAGGCTCCGCCCAGGTCGGCAGTGACAGTACGGCAGACGTCCCCAGCAAGTGAGCCAGCTCTTCGCCATCATCCTCTTCTCCCCTCCTGTGTCTTTTTGTTTGCCCCTGTTTTCATCGTTTTTCATTTCACAATCAGTCAACAGTATGGATCTACAGCTATATTAACACCTCTTGAATATCCGCACATACACAATATAAAAAGACCGTTTTTTTTTTCTGGTTTTGTCACACCTACCTTGTTTTGTCCTTTTGATGCCAAGAGAAAGCCACCTGCCCTTAGTAAGCCAAAACAATGGCCTCCAGGAAATTATTAATTTGCTTTAAACTTTTTTTTACATGAATCTGCATGGTATGGGTGTGACTGTGTGATACGTGTGATTTAGATATGTTTGGACGAGTGAGAGAAATGACATGTTTCACACGTTTGCCTTTGTGAGTTTCTCCTATTAATGAGATATGACCTAAGGTGAAACTGAGTAATAAACTCAATAACAGCATCCAGGCCAAGCTGAGTTTAAACCAGCTGTATTTGCTTTTTTGCTTTGTGTATTAATAATGCAGGATGTTTATTACTCATACACACATAGCTCTTACTACCCCTATCCACCTTGTTGTTTAAAAATGTTGAAATTATGTCCTAGTGTAGTCTACTTGTGTATGTATTCATTGTAAGAAATTATGAATTATCTTCTCAATAAACTGTTCTCATAATCTTGTTTTTTTGTTGTATTTTTTAGAAATCCATCTGATAACCTTTTTATGAGTATTTTCATGATTCTTATGGACACTACTTATCTGACTGCCAATGATCTCCACGTGGAGGGTGACGTTACAGGTAACAAACTGGAAGCCTGCTCTTGACACTGATCACCAGGAGTGGCTCTGCCTGATTACTAGACAATGGCTAGAAATAGAACTCATGGCCAAATACCAAGTAATCTACTTACTTGAGTGACACACACACAACGGTTATGCAGAAGACTGATTATATTTGATGGTGGTTTAGGTGTAGTCCTATGGCCATATGTGAAACTCCCAGTGACTTGTAAGCAGTGGTGATTTTAGACTCTTTAGGGGTGCTCAAGCACACCTAAATTTCATCTCAACACCCCTAAAAATAATAATAAAAAATTGAATTATTATCTTAACACATGCTCTAACGTGTTAAAACAATGTTTATTTATTGTTGACACATCATTATCGTTTAATTTGATGCTGGTAGTTCACGAAGAAAGGGACTTTATTTGTTTTTTCATCCATTCAATATTTTGCATAATAAAGAAATGTATTGTTATGTAGTGAAATTAGTGATTTATTAGCAAGGGGTTTCACACTTTTGCAAGGCACTATCAATGTCACATTCTCATTGGGGGCTGAGCCCCCTAAAGGTCTGATCCTAGAATCGCCCCTGCTTGTAAGGGGTTTTATATTTTGATTTTAAATTCATTGTTACACATCACTTATGTCCTTGACTTATGATGGGTCCTTTGACAGTTCAATAGGGAAACAAATTGTCGACAATCAAATCATTAATAAACGGTGGCGGCTGAGGTGAGTGAATTTGCTTGCAGGCCGATGGTAGTCCTATTTTATGATTGGGCAAGAATGATGAAATGTTCTTGTTTGTAATTGGACAGAGCAAATAGACTCTCCCACTTTACTAGTGACGTCACGAAAGGACAAATTGATTTACCGCGAGGTCATTCGGTCTCTGTGAGCCGGCGGTTGCAGTAAAGCGGAGGCGCCATTTTAAGACATTCATAGAGTGAGTGGACATTTTCATCAAATATCAGATATTAAAAAAATGTATGGATGTGTATTAGCATATTTAAACGTAGCCAAGACTATGCGTCTCATGTAGCTGCGTTTTATTCACTTATTATTTCAATAAAAGCATTAGCAATGATTCCACCTTGACTAGAGCCAGCTAGCTAGCTAGTTAGCATATCGTGTGTTTAGTACCATATGACTGCAATGCACAGCACAGTAGGCTAGAATATTAACCGAGGACACATTTTACGAATGTTATTCATTTATCTATGTAATTGTGGTGCAGACTGTTTTCTTCTGTTTGCGTCTCTGACATTTTTGACTTTGCAGAACGCAAGTTGAAAGCACACCCCCCACGTGACGTTCTATCTGATTCAGTGCACTTCTAGTGGGGGAACGACTGAGCCAGCTATTTCCTTCGACTAAAGCGGTGTGGCAGCATAGCACGCTAACTAGCTAACGCTACCTCTTCTTTCATTCCTGCAGCCCGCTAGTCAGGACATCATGTACCCGACCGTCCTAACGCAGCTTGCCCGGGCCAACCCATTCAGTGCCCCGCTATTCTCCCTGCAAAAAGTAGAGGAACCTAAACAGAGCCTTCCCGCAAATGGACAGAACCGAAGGCTCGCCGCCGCAGCAGTGGCTGGTAAGGTTGGGACGGATGGGCCTCTCTAACAATGTGTGACATTGTTAGTGAAATCAGAATTGATGTATAAAGTAAAGGTGGTTCACCAATTATTGTGTTGTGGATGAAATACTGTTATTTCCTGACCCATTTGTTAGCACTTGAAAATAAAACGCCAACTCGAAATAGCTAGGCTAACTAGGCCTTGCCTTAAGCCAGACACGTATGGAGGACACAGAAGGACAAACTAACCCTTTGGACTACATTGCAGTAGGTGAATGTCTAAGATCGTGTTGGGTCTTGTATTTTTTTACGTATTTTACGAACGGTTATGACTACATTTAGACTGATGGCAAAAGCAAGGTTAAAGAATACATTGATGTTGAGTAGGCTAATCCGCGTTCTCTGACCCCTAACTCGCAGCCTAGTGTACGTCTGTTGAAATTTACGGAATCCACTGCAGGCCAAGTGTAGTTTGGCAGGTTTTATGCATCAGAAGATTTAGGATAGGTGGAAACTGAATCAATTTTTAAGTCTTCAGTACTATGTGTGCAAGCACATTGCACTATCACATTTGACACCTAAAACCATTTTGAGTGAATAATGGACTATTGAATACTTTCAACAGAAGGTTGGTTTTTATTAGACAACTTGAACCACTGTATTGAGGAAGTTTGGTAGAACTGATAAAGTTCATGTTGTCAGGCTAAACATTGAGTTGCTGGTAGGTAGTGTGATGGTGTCCTGGTAGCCAGTTACCTGTTGCATAACAGTACATGACCAGTCAAGTGCACTTCACGTTAACCCTTTTAACCTGTGATACAGTAAAAATGCTTCACCTTCAGAGAGGTCAAGCATACTCTCTCTGACCCATTTAGTTTGATCACCATTCTATGAATTCTAAATAACAAATTAAGTACCACTGCCTGTTTTTCTTCAGAGGGAGACAGTTGTGAGTTCGGCTCCCAGAAGTATTTGATCCTGTGTGGCTTTGGTGGGATTCTAAGCTGTGGCACAACACACACAGCCGTTGTGCCCCTTGATCTGGTCAAATGCAGAATGCAGGTCTGTCGTCTTGCGAGTTGCCAATTAAACAAACCCCACCCACCCAAACCCACCTGTGTTTTTGAGGCGTGTTCATTTGCATGGGAAATTTATCAACGATCACACTTATGGTGGGACTCTTATTTTTTTGGTCATTGTCCCCTTGATCACTTGATTTATATGTTTTATCTAATGACCACCAACGCATGGTAAGTGTGATTCTGCCCTGGTGTTTTATAATCCTGCCTGAAGCCTGTCATTATCATCCCGTTTCTCTCATTCCTGATCCACAGCTAAGGACTTGCATAGGTTAAGGTCAGAGGACAATGGGAAAATATTTCAGGAACGTTGACACAGCCAATTATAACTATATCCAAGTACCACTCTTTACCATTGGTCAAAGGTGTGCTTTCATGTCTCTCTAAAATATAAGCAGTCAGTGTAATCTGGAATAAGTTACACACTAGTGTAACTTATAAATCTTATGATTTCAAGTCCTACATTGAAGATGGGTTTGAATGCATATTTTGTTTGTGAATAATCATAAATCTGGAATCATGATTCACCCTTTGTGTCCCAAATGAAGGCATGTTGGTGATTTTGTCCCTGTGTTGCATGTGACTGCATGTGTGCACGTTTGTCGTTTCCCCTTTGATACAGACTCTGATGTGAGCTGTGATTTTGGCTCAAGCAAGTACTATGCCCTGTGTGGGTTTGGGGGGATCCTAAGCTGCGGCATAACACACACAGCTGTCGTACCCCTCGACCTTGTCAAGTGCCGGCTCCAGGTTTGTACGGTAGCCCGACGGCCCGGAGAGTCAATTCCTTTCTGGCATCTATCCCATTCAGAAAATGTGTCAAGGTGCCCTTAACCTTGGTCACCCAAGGCTTGATTTTAAAGGTTAAGGAAAATCCAATTGACTTCTCAATTATGAACCAGAACAATTTTAAGGTTTTACTGAATAGACTGGAAAGTTGTTGACTCTAAACCCTGGTGATTAACATTTGAGGAAGTGGGTACTTGCAGTTCTGGGGAATTAACATGCATAGCATACTTCCATCATACCAAGAAATGCCTTTACACATAGTTGCTGTTATGTAGAATTTAGCATACAAATGATGAAACCCTTAGCATATATACATTTGGGTTGATTCACTAGTTAATCTCCTCATAGACCCATAGTCAGATCTGCCCCACTGTTTAGACACTGTTGATTCTGTCCTCACAGTGTACATCTCTGCCCCTCTAGGTCGACCCAGACAAGTACCGAAGCATTGGGAACGGCTTTTCCGTCACGCTGAAAGAGGATGGTGTCAGAGGCTTGGCCAAGGGCTGGGCCCCCACCTTTATCGGCTACTCCATGCAGGGACTCTGCAAGTTTGGCTTCTACGAGATGTTCAAGATCTTCTACAGTGACCTGCTGGGAGAGGTGAGAAACAGGGAAGGGGGAACTAATGTAGAGAAGACACGTACGCCCTCCTATAAGACAGGGTTGATATGAACCTGGAGATGGATGTTGTGGACCACAAACCAAACATACTTTGCCTACCCTGATCAAGTCGAGGATTCCCAAAATCATCAAACCCTAGCTGAAATGTGTATGTCGACCTTCTTCTTTTTGCCACCTTTGACCTCTGCTGTCTGTCCCCTACCAGGAAAACACCTATCTGTGGAGGACGTCTCTGTACCTGGCGGCCTCCGCCAGTGCTGAGTTCTTCGCTGACATAGCCCTGGCTCCCATGGAGGCGTGCAAAGTGCGCATCCAGACCAAGCCCGGCTACGCCAACAACCTCAGACAGTGCGCTCCCAAGATGTTTGCAGAGGAGGGTGTCTGGGCGTGAGTATATTCCCCTCTGTCGTTCACCCCGCTGGCCGCTGCAGCTTTCTGAGGAAAGAAGGCCCAGTAGGTAGAGGGGTTCTCTAAAGCTATTTGTATAGTGTACTGACCGTGCGGTCAGTTTAAACAAGCAGACACGCTCCTTAGATCCACCTCTAGGGGGCGCTCCAGGTCTGGGGCTGCTGTCTTTGTGCTGCTGTCTCAGCCTGGACGCCCTCAGCAGCTTCCTGGCTGTACAGTTAGAGGTGCTTGAGTCATTGGCGTGTGAGAACAGTCTACCTGCTCCTCAGCCCCCCCACTGCACTGGCAACCCACCAGGTTAACTGGCAGGATTCTCCCAGGGCAGACAGGCTGGGGAGCGGACACTCATACAAGTGACATTTGTCAATATGACTTTACGTCATCATAGCCCACCATCCTGACAGCGGAGGAATCTCTCGTCTCTCAAGGTTCTACAAGGGTGTGGTTCCCCTGTGGATGAGGCAGATCCCCTACACCATGATGAAGTTCTCCTGCTTTGAGCGCACCGTGGAGCTGCTGTACAAGCACGCCGTGCCCAAGCCCCGCAGCGAGTGCACCAAGGGCGAGCAGCTGATCGTCACATTCGTAGCTGGTTATATTGGTGAGTACAGCGGGCTACTGCATGGAGCGTAATCACGATGCTAGTGTTACAGGAAGATGCTACTGTACAAAGCAAGTCATGTACTCAGAGGGGAGGAAAGATTGCTGTTGAGCGATTTGTCTATTAAGATATAATAAAATGGTATTTTCTAGCATTTAGCATACTAGGTATGTCCCTCCACAGCCGAATATACATTAAATTGTGCACCCACAAATGGAGTAATCCCTTTTTGATATCAAAAGGCAAGACTGATTCTGCTGAGGGCAGCTCCTAAGTGTGTGCTGATGTGTCCTGTCCCTTTTACAGCTGGTGTGTTCTGTGCCATCGTGTCCCATCCTGCTGACTCTGTGGTGTCTGTCCTGAACAAGGAGAGTGGCAGCACTGCATTAGGGGTGCTCAAGAAGCTCGGGCCCAAAGGTCAGTACTCCAGCTGCATCTCATCCATTATTATCACTGAACAAGCAGACACGCTCCTTAGATCCACCTCTAGGGGGCGCTCCAGGTCTGGGGCTGCAGTCTCAGCCTGGACGCCCTCAGCAGCTTCCTGGCTGTACAGTTAGAGGTGCTTGAGTCATTGGCGTGTGAAAACAGTCTACCTGCTCCTCAGCCCCCCCACTGCACTGGCAACCCACCAGGTTAACTGGCAGGATTCTCCCAGGGCAGACAGGCTGGGGAGCGGACACCACATCTTTTGATACCTCCTCGAATATCATGTCTGTTCTGTGTGATTTTTAAAGGCTGCCTTGGTTTGAAAGCACAACATTGTATAATGTCTAATTGAACATGGACCCAAGGCAGTCTAGTTTCACCAACTCTTTCTATTTCAGTGGAGAGTGATGTAACTGACCTACTTATCTTTTTACCACTGAGTAATATCACACACCCTCTTAACTCTCTCCCCAATGATCTTGTCTCCAAGGAGTGTGGAAGGGTCTGGTGGCCCGTATCATCATGATCGGCACCCTGACCGCCCTGCAGTGGTTCATCTACGACTCCGTCAAGGTCTACTTCCGCCTGCCCCGCCCCCCTCCCCCCGAGATGCCCGAGTCCCTGAAGAAGAAGCTGGGCCTCACAGAGTAGAGACCTCCGCTCTCTCTGGAACAGCCCTCCACCAGGCAGCAGTCTCTTGTGATCTCACGTCAGCACCCCGCCCTGGCAGCACACTGCTCTGTTTTCTATATTTATGTTCCCACTGCTCCCGTAGGCCTGTCTGGCCCCAGAGCTGCTACTCATGTATATTTAAGAAGAAGAAGAAGAGGAGGAGAAAGCAAGGGAGTGTGATTGTCCCCAGAACCAAGAAAGGGACAGGATGAAATAATTTAGAAACATGGTCTGGTTTTATCAAATTGTCTTTAGTTATGTGGAAATTCAAAATATTAAAGATTTCTTCCCTGGATATTCAGTATGGTTTTTCATTCTTTACACCCAACTTTATTGTGATCCTTGGCTGGTCTTGTTGGATATAAAAACATCTGAGACAAATGAACTAATGTAGGTGAAAGGTATTTTATTTTACATGTACATTTCCAACCATTGGAGGGAGCTGCACACTCACATTTTGGATGTGGGAGTTTAAAAGTTGGCTTGATTTCAGTGCCATGACATACAGACATGTCAATAACTCTTACAGGTCATTCATAAAATCTAGATCATATAATGAAAAAATGTGGTACATTTAAGTAATTAACTCTCCAAAAGATATACGCATGTTAAATAAGCATTTATCTTAATCACACGGCCAGTCCAGTGTTGTATTTTAAGAAGTGCTGGTAAGGTACAGTAGGTTGCAATAACCCAAAACATTTTTTTCATTATTTTGTGGATGAACAGGAAATGGAGCTACTCTCTAGACGTGGGGTTCATCTCATCTACGATGGTAGTCATCATCCTATCAGAGCACCTGTATGACGTGTGTATAAGCAGAACTTCCTGAGGGCACTGGAGGTCTGAACACACTAATGGAACTAGTCTGTCACCTGACCTTCAGAGGTAGCTTTACCATTGGGTGTCTCAACAGACCCCTTTGTTACCCAGTATAATCATTGTTGTCATTATAATCCATTTGTGTGCTTAGAAATAAAGGTTTGGGTTGGGATTTTTTTTTTTACAATGGAACAGCATACTGGGAAATGGGATGCGTGTGTGAGATGGGAGTCCATTTCTGCGTGACCTCTGATCATTGTCTGCTTTTAAACAGGAATAACACAAAGGTACCTCTGCTGCAGCAACCTGATGAATAAAGCATTGTATATTTCAAATGTGTGGATGATGAAATGCTTGTCATAGATTTGTTTTCATTCATTCACAGTGTTAACCATGAGGTTTGGAGATCGTCTGAATGAGAAGGTACAATGTATGACATTGACTACTCTATTGTACATAATAATAAGTGACAATATCATCTTGTAATGACATGGAGTGTATATTCCTCAAGTTAACACTGACCAAGTGAGAGTACTGGAGTCTGGTGATGGTGGAACAGATTCTGGGTAGAGGTCTATTTTGGTCTCAGGCCAACTCTAATGTGTTAGAGACTAGGTGAAAACAGCTGTGGCTCACCAGAGACACACTCCCTAATCCCCCACACACAGCCTTGTTTCCACTGCACCCTGCCATGTTCTTAAATGCAGCAGAAACATTCAAGACACCGCGCATAGGAACAATCATTGTCAAAACTGTACAATGTTTTGCTGTCTTTATGAGACGTCCTTTTGGTACTATCCTCTGGCTATGTCTGTGACTGGAGAGGACAAAGTTCCAACAACAAAAAAAAGCAGTATGCGTGGTGAAGTGAGTTGTTGCGCATGCCAGAATGCTGCATTCATTCATGCGTGAGTGTGTGCCCATTGTCGTGCTGCCCTTGTGTGAGGGTTTTGGAGGACATGCTCTGAAATGGGAGCCAGTCTTCCTGTCAGTCATGTGAGCCACTGCTGGGCTAAGCTGGGTCTGTGATAAAGAGTTCACAAAGTGGAGACATCTACAGTACAGTTTACCTCTATAACTTTATAAGAAGTGCCTTTAGAACACTCGGAAGGCCTGACTAGGGTTTCTTAATAAGTGAACCGTCTAGATAACCAGTGGTTGAAAGCTTCACCAACCTTGAGAATGTCATTAAGGAAGACTTGTCTTGTGAGATATAATTAAAGATGTTTTGATGATCCAGACAATACCGCGTTTATAAAGACGACTGGAGAGATGAATATCTCCAAGAGACCCTTGGAACTGTGTATCTGTACCACCATATAGATCTTAAATATGACATAGGATGGAAGTTGGGGAACAAATCCTCCAGCAGAATAAGCTACATTGTTTTCAGTTGGTCTTAATTGCGATTAAGTCAGTAAGTCAGTTCTCTGTAATGGTAGAGTTTGGGTCAAGGTATATTATCATAACACAACCTGAGAGGTAAAAGGACCTGTCCTTGGGTCAGTGAATGATGTGTAAACACTGACACTCCACGGATAACCCACTATTGCACTATTGACAGTAATAACTGAACTAGGTGGACACTTTGTTTTACACCTGTATGCATGTGATGGCAAGGCTAGGACAATGGAATCAGCACCTGGACCTATAATGATCTAGTTACTCAGAGTAGGAGTGGTGACTTACCCTCCTGTCTCTGAGGAGAAGAGAGGAGGAGAGGGGAGAGGAAAACAGTAGAGTAGAGCAGAGTACAGGAAAGCAGAGCAGAGTACAATAGAGTACAGTATAGTAGAGTCCTCATCAAGTACTCGTCAATGATGCAAACTTTTTTTGAAACTTTGAAAAATATTTTTTTTTTCAACCTTTCAAAACAATTTTTTTCTAAACTTCTTTTGACAAATATTTTTTCAACCTTTACCAAACTTTTTTTTAGATACTTTAGAAACTCCTTTTTTAAAAAGGAGAGGGGGGGAATAGACACCCTTCTGGAAGTTTTCACTCCCACCATTTATAATGAATTTTATCATGATTCAGCTTGTCAACCAGCTAATTATTAGTATGCAGGATTAGTGTTGGAAGCAAATCAACAGGCTCTGCTGATAGCTCTCCAGAACAGGATTGGGCAGTCCCGGTGTGTGTGTTAGGAAGGGTATGTTGGTATGGAAGTCATTTTTAGACAACTATCCTGTGTCATTGTGATTGTTACAGACACAGAGGACGATGTAGCAGAGAGCAAGAAAAAGAGATAATTTGATAAATAAAAGAGGGTGAGAGATATAAGACTGATCTTCTGGATCCAACCCTGCTCCTTCCTCCAGTCGGCTCTAAGTGCACTGCTAAGGTTCCCCTCACCTCCTCAGTGTGTGCCAGACAATGCCCTTGCAGCCGACCCAATGTCTTTGACTAGTAACTGTTCCCTACCCTGATTGGCTGAAGAAGGAGGAGTGACTGCACTCCCAGTTGGATGTCTGGCAGGCCAGGCTGCTTCATATGTGACATTGATAGGATTGCTGAAACATCAGGAGGAGAGAAAACAGCCTACTAAAACATACTGCCCAGCTTTGGCTATTCTCAGACTCACTGAAACAGTGCAGACCCCTCTGTGGGATTCTATTGTCTAGAGGGAAACAGGGAGAAAGTCTAAATGGGAATGTTCAAAATGAAGTGCTAACAATGTTAAACTAATGCTCAGTTCTGCTTTCAACATTTACAAAGATCCCCACATCCCTTACTGCAAACTCATTACAACAGTGAGCCACCGAAAACATTATAGGTGCAAGGTGTGTGGGAATAAGGTTTACTCTAAATGTGTCTATGAGGAATAGATTAACAATCTCCTGGCAGGTTTCCATGGTATCTGTACTGTCCTTTTACTGTTACTCTGTTGGTGCAACTGTTTTTTGCTCAACTATATTTGAGGATGTTTGTTCCTCCTGTTGCCTGGGGGATTGTTGGACCTAATTACGCGACTCAAACCCTTCCTCCATCCGACCACACCTGCATGTTATGCCCTGTTGGGGAATTAACCAGGTTGGTTGTCCAAGTGACAAGGTAATGAGTCTAGTTAAGTAGTATGAAATAAATGTCCTCAACTAACTTCTCAAGTTCAATGGGTTGTGGGTTGGAGAAAGAAAAGGGGTGAGAAAGTGACTGCTGAACTCATCTGTTTCTCATGTGCAGAGAAATGCCTCGTCATGCCGCTGTTTTGGCTTGAATATATTATGAGTAGGGGGCTGTTTTTTATTAAGATCTGTGTGCTCACTATGACTTGCAGAAATGTTGGGGAAAATGGTCTTCAGATATGTCTATTCAATCACACATTTTGTTTTATGCCAATGATGATTGCAAACTCTACCTATATCATCACTGTAGTTGAAAACGATACAGATTTTCACATCCAAATGGCGCCATCCAAATACACATCCACAAACTAAAGCTTTCATAGGAAATCCATATAAACGTCTGTTCGAGCGCCACCTGTTGTAATCATGCGACAAACTAATTTGCCTCAAACAAACTGACGTACCCACATGACAATTAAGAATCGAATTAATTTGGACTTATGTTTCAGTGAAGACCGCTCCTCTCACACTTGATTGATCAGAAAAAAGAAAAAGTCAATGGTAAATTAAATACCAGCCTGACTTCAAAGTTAACTAGGTCAGGTCGTCCCTACGAACCTCATATTTGAGCTACACACATTGGCATCCCATCTTCCTCCTCCTCCTCTTCCTCCCGGAACCCTATCAAATTGAGCACCCTGTCAACGTCACGCGCTTTCACTGCTGCAGCCATCCTCGACGTTCCCTCGCCATCCTCTATCTGGACCAAAAGGGATATTCATTCTTAAACACTGCAAACATGTATGTACTTTCTTTGCTCTGATCTATTTTGGGGATTGAAAAATAAGTTAGTGTAGGCGTGCCACGCGCTCATGGTTGTTCGAAATGCAATGGATGAACACAAAGCGCACACCATATTTATGATGTAACCTGTCGCTGGTTTCCAGCTGTAACAATGGTACACGGGGATAGCTTATGTGGAATCTATTTAGATATCCAGTACATTTAGATAATCGCTTTCAATTTGATGCCGCTAGCTAGCATGGGTAACTAACACAATTTAACGTATTCAGCTAGCTAGCTAGTTCACAGCAAGGTTACAAACGGCCATCTTATTCACCAACGTAGTTGCTAATAGAGCAGGCTATACTTTGTAATTATGATGAATTGAATTGCTGGAGGTACTTTCAATATTTTATTTTGTTACTGGTTATTAATTATTTTCCACGTCTCTGGGAGATTTGTTTTGTGAGAGCTGAGTCATCATACAGGAACGTGTATTTGGTCAGTCAGACCAATCGGCAGCATCAAGGACAATGAAAGGTCTCTGCGTAATGGAAATTGAAAACGGAAAGGACTATCTTAATCAAAGAATCGTCAACGGACACACATTTCAGATGTGAAATGTTTGGCAGTCATATTTTAGTTACCTAGAAGATGTGGGATTCAGCGAAGGCTGGGGGGAGACGAGTATGTCACTAACACACACACACACAATTCAATAAAGGATAGGTTGTTTTTGAATGGCACAAAAGATGGCATGGCTGAAAAGATGAAACCACAAAAGCAGGGACAGGGCCTCTTAGGCCTGCTGTCAGGGTATTTGGAATGTAAACTTTTTTTATAGGTAGGTGAGAGAAACGCACATCTGTATAAAATGCACAAGGTTTACATATGTATTCTCTTTTAGAGGTTTAAGCATAATTTAAAAAACTTGACTTGGTGTTTGTAAAAAGCCTCGAAAGAAAGGAAGTTCATATGACCACTACAACCCTAATTCTACTGATGCACTGTTGGCAGTTGGGCTATAGATAGCCTTATTTGTGATTACATAAACAGAGTTGTGTGTGTGTGTGCGTCCTGCACACAGCAGATGGGATATCTAGTGTGTTTGCAGGATTATAGTTTCCACTCTGCCAGAAGAGGGGGCAGGAGGGAGGATTTAAGGGACCAGTGAGCGGTGCATACGAGCAGGAGGGATTGGGCCTTCACACTGTTGCATTAGGAGCGTGACAGTGCATTCTACCTGCATCCTAAATCACACTAGAGGACTCAGGCCAGACAGCTACTCTTGAGGAGCTAGGAATCCAAGATGGCCTCCAGTTGGATTTAGACCTGAAGGCCCAGATCCGTTCAATCATTTGATGGTGTCAGCCTTGGTAGTGGAGTAGATATTTACTTGCAAAATGTTAGATCTTGTTTCCCGATGGGTCGATGCCCTACAGTTTGTTTGGAATGGTGTGAGGTAAGGTATAGAGGTTTTACATTACATTTACATTACATTTAGTCATTTAGCAGACGCTCTTATCCAGAGCGACTTACAGTAAGTACAGGGACATTCCCCCGAGGCAAGTAGGGTGAAGTGCCTTGCCCAAGGACACAACGTCTGTTGGCATGACCGGGAATCGAACTGGAAATCTTTGGATTACTAGCCCGATTCCCTCACCGCTCAGCCACCTGACTCCCCTTATTGACTAGGATGGCAGAAATTGCCCATTTTCTTTGGTCATTTTTCAAGGTTAACTGAAGTGACCACTTCTAGGACCTCCTGAAGTCCATCACAAGATTAAGGATAGTGATTGGCTGGCTATGAGGTTGGGTTTCATAGTAGCCTACTGTTGCTTCAGAAAGCACCGTTGGTGACCTGACCTGGAGTGTAAAACCATTAGACTGAGCCGTGCTCGGGTGTAGGCTTAATTAGAGGCTCGTCTACTTAGACTCCCTCTCTCATCTCCACTTTCACTCTCGGTGTCTCTTTCTCTGCACAGCTTGGATCATGTCGTCTGTCATGCAGAAACTGATCACCCCCCTGGCCAGTGGGCCTGCCGAACTCCCCAGGAACAAGGTGACGGTGGTGGGGGTGGGACAAGTTGGCATGGCCTGTGCCATTAGCATCCTCCTCAGGGTAAGTCTGCTTGCCTGCATCAACGACGAAGACTCTAGCACACTACTGCAACACAACAATTAAACGGTTCTATCACAATGAAACCCTGTCCCCACTGCTAGCGGGTTAGTCCCCCTAACCATCCTTTTTTCCTCTGCACTTCCTCCCCCTGTTCCCCCTACCCTCCTCTCTTCCTGCAGGACCTGGCTGATGAGCTGGCCCTGGTGGATGTGATGGAGGACAGGCTGAAGGGAGAGATGATGGACCTGCAGCATGGCAGCCTCTTCCTCAAGACCTCAAAGATTGTGGCTGACAAAGGTACAGCAGTCTGTCCTTGGGTTGTTTACCAGACCTAGTGAATTGTGACACTCCCAGTTCATGTTCTTACTGACTAGGTGAACTGTGTGTGGTTTTTACGTTTATTGGGAATTAATGATGTGTGTGTGTGTGTGTGTGTCACAGATTACGCAGTGACCGCCAACTCCCGTATTGTGGTGGTGACGGCTGGCGTGCGCCAGCAGGAAGGAGAGAGCAGGCTCAACCTGGTCCAGAGGAACGTTAACGTTTTCAGAGCCATCATCCCTCAGATCATCAAATACAGCCCCAACTGCACCCTCGTGGTCGTCTCCAACCCAGGTACGTGAACACACCCACACAGACAGACTCAAGAACGCACACAATGAAACACACACTTTGTCTTTCACACACTTCATGCCACCAGATCATTGTATTGTCAACCCGGCATCATTCCAGTTCTATCCCACGGGCATACTAGGGTATAGTGTATTGGCAAGGTCATTCACCCCTCCCCCCCCCCTCTCTCTCTCTCTCTTTAATCTGTGGTCCCCTAGTGGACGTTCTGACCTATGTCACCTGGAAGCTCAGCGGCCTGCCCAAGAACCGCGTCATCGGCAGTGGCACCAACCTGGACTCCGCCCGCTTCCGCTACCTGATGGCTGAGCGCCTGGGCATCCACTCTAGCAGCTTCAACGGCTGGATCCTGGGGGAGCACGGAGACTCCAGCGGTGAGCATGCACACGGGGGGGAGGAGGAGGGGGAGGGGTGGAGGAACCCCATGACAGGTTTGGAGGGTGGAGAACATGGGGATGGTGACAAACGATGGGTTTTTGAGGAAGTGACCAAGTGTCCGTCACTCTGCGTGTCGCAGTGCCTGTGTGGAGCGGTGCCAACGTGGCAGGAGTCAACCTGCAGAAGCTCAACCCCGATATCGGCACTGATGGAGACAAGGAGCACTGGAAGCAGACACACAAAGAAGTGGTGGACAGGTACATGTACCCCTAGTCGCCATGCTCCGCCCTCTGGTCCCCTGTTCCATACTACCAGACTGACAGCAGCGCGTTGCGTTGCAGTGCCTACGAGGTGATCAAGCTGAAGGGCTACACCAACTGGGCCATCGGCCTGAGTGTGGCCGACCTGACTGAGAGCCTCGTCAAGAACATGAGCAGGATCCACCCAGTCTCCACCATGGTCAAGGTGAGGGCTTCACACCGAAACCCCCCCCCCCCCACACACACACATTGATGCTAAGGCACGCTGTGTCTGTGTTGTGGATGATTTGACAGCGGTCTTTAGTCAAAGGGAGAGGTGGATTTGAATCGTGAGTTTTTGTGTTGAAATCGAGCCGTAACTGTGGTTGGCAGGACATGTATGGCATCGGTGAGGAGGTGTTCCTGAGCCTGCCCTGCGTGCTGAACAGCAGCGGCGTGGGCAGCGTGGTCAACATGACCCTGAACGACGAGGAGGTGGCCCAGCTCAAGAAGAGCGCCGACACCCTCTGGGGAATCCAGAAGGATCTGAAAGACCTGTAGACCCAAGTCGCGTCAGCGGCGGACGTCACACACTCCCACACGCCTCTCCCAGCACCCCTCTCCCGTCACCTCCCCTCCCCACGTCTGTCCGTCAGTCAGTCCTTCCTCCCTCCTGAGTCTAACATCCTTTCTAGCTAAATAATCTTGACAGGCACCCCTAACACTCCTTACTTTTTCTTCCACAACTGATACTCCTGTCACCCTGACCCCTCCCCCCACACACACACCATCCTCAGTAGGATGATGTGGCCGTCTAGTGAAGTGTAACATTCTGGTTTCGGTGTGACTAGGGTAAGCGTGTATAGCATCCATTACCTGTGGTCTGTTTTCCTGTGTTGCAGCTATTCTACGTACGATCAAATAGAAAGTAGTGTTTGGGCTCCTCCTTTCACTCGTTTGCACTTGAGCACGTTCATTTAACTCCGCCCTGTAGGGATACTAGGACCCTCATCCTCCTGTCTGCTCCCCCGTCGGGAGGGGATGTCCTGGCGGCCGGGGGAAGTGGAGAGACGCCCAGCCCCCGTGTTTCCATGTCTTTGTCAAAGGGAGAGGGCTGAGGTGGATTCGAAATGTCCTCACCTTGAGTTTTTGTTTTGAAAACGAGCTGTCACTGTCATTGGTGTTAAGAATTGTGTTGACAATTGGACGAGTAACTTAATAAATATATGCATACACATGCAATAACATCCTGATGTGAGAATTGTCATTTATTTGGCAGCACGATATTTAGTCACAAAAGCACTGCAACATTGTATGGTTTCTGGCTCTTGCATTAAAAACACAAACTGAATGGTTAACGTTTTCACTGCTGCAACACACATCGTTTCACCGTTATGCTTTCCTCTGATTTTAGAGTGCAACAATTAGAATGAGATAACAGGTATAAAACTTACACAGGAAAAGATGTAATACTTTGTCTGGATATATTTAGAATAGGCCAACAGCCTACAAGGAAAGTGGACAGACACATTTGTTAGACAACCTGATGGAAAATTATTTTCAGGTGGGTACGCCCAGTTCTTTGATATTAAATAAAATTGACAGTTTGATCGGTCTTGTTTTTGTAATGCCGATTTGGGATCTGTAACCATTGTTTCGCTTTCCAAAACGAAGCCCAAACGGATTGAAATTAAATTTACTCCGAGTTAGCCGGTTCTGGCAGATAATCTGTCGTTGGTCTTCTTTCTCTTTTAAAAGGTAACAAAGATTCTGGTCGTCAGGTAAATTAAGCCCCTCAAGCTCTCTTTTTGTCCCCACAGAGCTCCCTCGAACCCTGGCAGGCAGCGAGAGTCCTGGAGGTACAAACAGACGATTAGGCTATAAACATGTTTCACATTAAACAAATTCATATTATACAGTTTGAGCTATTAAAACAGAAATGTACCTGTATTATCTGTCCACTCAGAAGTTCCAAAGCCATTTAGAGACACCCCCAGAGATCCATATTGACGAATACCACAAAACAGGACCAATGCCAAAATCATCATTCTGTCAAAACCCATGTGCTCACTTTTTCACTTCTGACCAGTCTAAACGAGGTGCAGTCATCTACACCAAGCAGTCCTTGTTTTGTCCACGGCAGATGTGTAAACTGCAGTTTTATACCCACCCATAACCCTGTTTTGAACCAGATCGTGAAGGGGTTGGCGATGCGAGGTACACCTGCGCCCCTCCCTCAACATATTACGGCGCTTTCTCCTACTTGGGAGGGAGTGAAATGCATTATTCATACTTCTAGGAAATGTTGACAATTTGCGCGCTGCTGACGGACATAAGAACATGCATTATGTTTTGAATAATGATGTAGTTGTACAAGTGATGCAATGTAGTGAATCCTCCTAGAAAGATACATCTGGAGAATATTTCAAGGAGGCATTTTGTTGGCCGATTGTTAATAATTTTTCATCAGATCATGTCAGTCAATTAATCGAACACAATTTATTTTCATGTGCAAAACCATTAGCGTGTGGGACTTTTCATGTGGTTAGGCTAACCATAACAAAGGACCAATTGTAATTTGTAATTTAGTGTCTGGTAGAAAAATAACAAAGATAGACACCATTCATACGGAACGGTGCGTCACGGTTTTACCTATAGTGCTTGCCTGACTGGAAATGATGTTATGTTCATTAAAAGAATGGGGCCCCACTTAAACAATGATGTTATTCTGTGCATGGCCTGTTATTTTACAAGTAGGCCTACGTTCAAAATGCATTATAGACGGAACAGTTGGATAGTGCTTTGACAAATGGTCGTGGAATTATATTACGTAATCAGTGCGCCGCTGTTTGCTCACCCTGCTACCCGGCACGTTCTCAGCTGGTGGCTTTGCCAAAACCATCACACTGATGTCCGTGGACTTCAGTCCCATGCTCCCATAGAATATCTTTCCCTGTGCAACAGACCAAGGGGTCGAGTTCATTCACTGAGAGGCGAAGAGGAAAGACGGACTGCGACCACATCGGGCCCCTCCAGTCCCACCAACCTGGTATTTCAGCTTGTCCACAGCCCCAGGGCCAGGGAACCTCGCGAGCATCTTAGGTCACTAGGCGCCAGATAGACCACTTCAATCCAACCGCTAACAAGCGGCACCGTTAATGTCTAATTTTTAAAAAGAGCATTCATACGCTTTTAAGGTTTAATGTTGTTAAGGTGTACGTTTGAATAGACAATAGGAGCCCGTACTCGCTGCTGCTAAGATGCCCCTGACTCGATCCTTATCCATGAGTTCCCTGAGCGGCCTTCCCCTGTGGGAGGAGGAAGACCTCCCTGTGGAAGAAATGCTGCTGTTTGAGGTAGCCTGGGAAGTCACCAACAAAGGTGAGGATGAAGGAACATGGCGTCACCACTCAGGGTCGCTATGTGCCGCATTACAGTATACGCAGATATGCATGCACAAGAAATCATTCACAACTTGATTGATCGTACAAAATATGCTGTGAAAGGGATCAGCTGTCCCGTGCTTCTGTAGGTGTTGACTCAGAGGTCAGAGCAGTCAGACATGGATTTATACCCCATACTTTTATGTGAGGAAATGACACACAATGATGGAATAGATGTAGAACGTAGTCAGTTGTAACAATCTCCTGTGGCTTGTCCACACCTGTTTGTTTGATGGGTGGGCTTTGAAACAGACTCCTATCTTTGGCCCCAAAGAGCAAATATTGAAGTACAGTGAGAGTAGCGATAGAATATCTATGACTGAACAGTTAAACATTAAACTGAATAGATACCCAAACTAAAGAAAATACCAGTATTTAGGTTGATCTTGTTAAATATGGGCTACAGAGTTTCATGTCTTGTACAAGTCCTCAGAGTTATCTATAGTTTGGGAGCATTTCTTTTATTTTCAACATATTACAACAGGGTCTGTTTGTGAATCTCTTGTGCAGAATGCAGGCTATTGTTGGCCTATTTTTACTCAGTAACAGTTCACAGGTTATCAAGCCTTCTGACGTCATACACACATTTACAAAGTCCTCCTGACAAACGTTTCAGGGCAGTTGTGTGTGTGCTATTTTCATGTGTAGTTGTGTGTGTTATGTCACACCGACAGATGCCTGTGCTTTTCTTCTCTATAGATTTGTGTTACATGGTCCTACATTCGGTTGTCATTCATTATAAATGGTCAGTTTTATACTTTTATACAGATACAAGTCATACGTATTCATGCGTCTGTGTTTGTGTGTGTGTTTCCATCAGTGGGGGGTATCTACACAGTGATCCAGACCAAGGCTAAGATAACAGTGGATGAATGGGGGGAGAATCTCTTCATGATGGGGCCGTACTATGAGCACAACTTCAAGACCCAGGTGGAGGCATGCGACCCCCCAAACCCCGCCATAAAGAAAGCCATGGACGCGCTCAACACCAACGGCTGCCAGGTACTCGACGGCCTGCTGCCTTTTCACCACTAGATGGCATCAACATCTTGTATTTGGTTATGGAGCTTGCATAAACAGCAGATGAATGTACAATGAGCTAGTGAGGAGTGTGTTTACATAAAAAACAATCCAAATAGGGATAACATTTATAATTATGTATTGATGTTTTGTTTGTATAATAGTTATCTACGCCTATCCTGTTTACATTATGTGGTTGAAACCATAAGTGCAGCCAATCTCTCTGTGTTGACATTGTATTTTTGTGTATTTTCCTCACGTTTACGCCACTGTGTTGGTGTTTACAGGTCCACTTTGGGCGCTGGTTGATAGAGGGCAGCCCTTATGTGATCCTGTTTGACATCGAGTCAGCAGCCTGGAACCTGGACCGCTGGAGGGGGGACCTGTGGGACACCTGTGGTATCGGCATGCCTTTTAACGACCGAGAGGCCAACAACGCGCTCATCTTTGGATCCCTGATAGCCTGGTTCTTCAAAGAGGTACTGTATGTGCAAAGCCTGCTTCTGTTCCAAACACAAATATAGACAGTGGTGTAAGTGCAACATTTTACATTTTCACTTGCAAGCACCTGACCTTTTTAATTGAAAGTTGTATAACAGTTGCAAAAATAATAAAACATACCAATTCCCTGTTGTTGGGTTGTCAGTTGACGGACCAAACAGGGGACATGCCATATGTCATCGCTCACTTCCACGAATGGCAGGCCGGGGCGGGGCTTATTCTCATCCGCTCACGGAGGATCCCCGTGGCAACTGTGTTCACGACACATGCCACTCTGCTGGGCCGGTACCTATGTGCTGGAAATGTGGACTTCTATAACAACCTGGACAAAGTGGGTTTAATCCTTTACTCACACATATCCAGATACCATAATGATGTACTGTAGCTAATAAACTCTCTTTCTCTCCCTCTCTTTCTCTCTCTCTCTCTCTCTCTCTCTCTCTCTCTCTCTCTCTCTCTCTCTCTCTCTCTCTCTCTCTCTCTCTCTCTCTCTCTCTCTCTCTCTCTCTCTCTCCCACACACACACACACACATTTAGTCATTTTAGTCATTTAGCAGACGCTCTTATCCAGAGCGCACACACGCACACACACACACACTGTAGAGAGCTAGTCAGAGTTAGTGAGTGTCAGCCGTGTGGCTGTGCGTCAGGGAGGGTCAGTGGTTACCATACTGCTGTTTGTAATTGGGCCTCTTAGACTCAGTGTAAAGGTCAGCGTGGACCTAAAGGCCATTCACCAGGTTTGAGGGATGATTGACAGCCTCTCGTTAGAGGAGACGAGAGGAATGGAAATGGAAGGATATAAGAGGTAGAATGGGTAAGGAGAGCTAAGGAGGAAGTAGTGCAAAAGAAAGAAGGGAAGGGGGTAAGCCATTCAGTGAATGTCCTTCCATTATAACAGTTGTCTTTTAAATCTATTCAACTACCATCCTGCCATCCCCAGGAACAGTAACACCAGACTAAGATAAATGACAGTCCACACAAAGTTTGATCTAGTGTTTTATCTTGGTTATAAACCTACTATTTTTGGTGCTGTTCTCCTGTCAGAGCAATATAGTAAGTCATTTATGTTGTCTTCTTTAACCCTGTTTCAGTTCAACGTCGACCAGGAGGCTGGGGAGAGGCAAATCTACCACCGCTACTGCCTGGAGAGGGCTGCTGTCCACTGCGCTCACGTGTTCACAACAGTGTCCCAGATCACAGCTGTGGAGGCCAGCCACATGCTGCACAGGAAGCCAGGTGGGGAAGGATTAGTCTGTTACACCTCATCACACCCAGGTGGGGAAGGATTAGTCTGTTACACCTCATCACACCCAGGTGGGGAAGGATTAGTCTGTTACACCTCATCACACCCAGGTGGGGAAGGATTAGTCTGTTACACCTCATCACACCCAGGTGGGGAAGGATTAGTCTGTTACACCTCATCACACCCAGGTGGGGAAGGATTAGTCTGTTACACCTCATCACACCCAGGTGGGGAAGGATTAGTCTGTTACACCTCATCACACCCAGGTGGGGAAGGATTAGTCTGTTACACCTCATCACACCCAGGTGGGGAAGGATTAGTCTGTTTCACCTTATCACATCCAAGTGGGGAAGGATTAGTCTGTTACACCTTATCACATCCAAGTGGGGAAGGATTAGTCTGTTACACCTCATCACACCCAGGTGGGGAAGGATTAGTCTGTTACACCTCATCACACCCAGGTGGGGAAGGATTAGTCTGTTACACCTCATCACATCCAAGTGGGGAAGGATTAGTCTGTTACACCTCATCACACCCAGGTGGGGAAGGATTAGTCTGTTACACCTCATCACACCCAGGTGGGGAAGGATTAGTCTGTTACACCTCATCACACCCAGGTGGGGAAGGATTAGTCTGTTACACCTCATCACATCCAAGTGGGGAAGGATTAGTCTGTTACACCTCATCACACCCAGGTGGGGAAGGATTAGTCTGTTACACCTCATCACACCCAGGTGGGGAAGGGTTAGACTGAGATCCTTCTTTGAAACAAGTGGGTTACAGTGCATGGCTGCTGAGAGATGGAGGGGGTTTGTGTTGTTCTGTGCAGATGTGGTCACCCCCAACGGTTTGAACGTGAAGAAGTTTTCAGCCATGCACGAGTTCCAGAACCTCCACTCCACCAACAAGAACCGGATCCAGGAGTTCATCCGGGGACATTTCTACGGGTCGGTCCTGTTGCTGTCCACAAACACATCTCATGCAGAACAACTCCCTGGATCAAAGAGTACATGCCTACCTCACACGTCCTAGTGTCACTCCAACATTTTGATTGGTCAATCTCATCAAACTGTGTGTGTGTGTTCCGTCTGGCAGCCACCTGGACTTCAACCTGGAGAAGACCCTTAGCTTTTTCATAGCAGGACGCTATGAGTTCTCCAACAAGGGAGCAGACATTTTCCTGGAGTCTCTGTCCAGACTCAACTACCTGCTGAGGGTGAGTCTCACCTCCGTCTCCAGCCTCTCCTCCATGGTCCTGCAGACTGAGGTGGCTGATTGACATTGATTTATGGTGTTACAAGACATCTCTAATCACATACCCCAACCATGTTTTAAAGCTGGTTGTTTGACCTCAGGGGTAAAATGTGGAAACGTGACTCTTGTAGAGCTACCAAACATTGTGCAATTACAGTCTCTTTACAGTTCACCCACTGTAAAGGGTGAACTGGGTCTAGAATGTTCTTTTATTGTTCTGGTTTGCCTTCTTTCCTTTGATTTGCTGTTTATCCCACATTTCATTTAGTCATTTAGCAGTCGCTCTTATCCAGAGCGACTTACAGTAAGTACAGGGACATTCCCCTGAGGCAAGTAGGGTGAAGTGCCTTGCCCAAGGACACAACGTCATTTTGCACGGCCAGGAATTGAACCGGCAACCATCTGATTAATAGCCCGATTTCCTAACCGCTCCGCCATCTGACCCCTATCCCAGGTGCATAAGAGCGATGTGACAGTGGTGGTGTTCTTCATCATGCCAGCGAAGACAAACAACTTCAACGTGGAAACACTGAAGGGACAAGCAGTACGCAAACAACTCTGGTAGGTCCCCAGATCACAAGGTGTTCAGCTAACGTCTTAGCTAGGTTATACTTAGAAGTCTGCACAGTCTTCATATCAGACAGAGACTTTCATCCTCTGTTTACCTTTCTCTCATACGCTGTTCAGAGACTGATAGTCAAACACTCATCTAACAGTCCTGATTGGCTGACCTGGGTCCACCCCTGTGCTCTTGTCCATGTAGGGACACTGCTCACAGTGTGAAGGAGAAGTTTGGGAAGCGACTGTATGAGGCCTTGTTAAAGTAAGTCCATGTAACACCCTACGTCCCTCTGGTGGTCCCCACAGAGTGTCATCTGGTCTGACGGGAGAGTTGTAGCCGGACCTGTCTCTCACTATTATCCCGTAGAGCAAATAAATGACCTTTGGTGTATATCCTAAGTGTTGAAATAGGCTGGGCGTTGATGATGGTTTGTCTATCCTGGTTAGAGTGTGAAGGGATGTGTGTGTATGTGTGCATATGCGTTTTTGTTGAGAAATGTGTGTGTGTGTGTGTGTGTGTGTGTGGATGTGTCTGGAGGCCAGAGGTGAGACTTAGAGTATTTCTATCCCTTTCCCTCTTTCTTATTCTCTCTTTCTCTCTCGCTCTCTCTCTTTCTCACTCAGAGGGGAAATCCCTGACATGAACACTATCCTGGACAGAGATGATTTCACCATCATGAAGAGAGCCATCTTTGCCACACAGGTACACATATATACGAAAATGAAGAAAAGGGTCCTATTTGTGTGTAATGCCAGAAATATGCAATAAGCGACAATCATAGCTTCATTTTTGACAATCGTTTGAATAATGAGTTGCATCCTTGCTTTGTGAAGGCCCTTTAAAATAGGAAATATACATTTAAACACATAACAGCAAGGAATACAAGCAATTCTGAGTTATTCTCATACACTGAGATGAACAAAAGAAGTACATAACCTAGACAACTGTCCTAGTCTGAGACACACAACAACATACAGGGAGCAATCCAACACAGTTTTATTTTATTTTATGAATGAATGAATAGAGAAAGACATTTAAACAGTCAGTGGATCGATGTGAGCTACACCCCAGAGAAGTGATCTATCTTCTCTGGGATGAAGGGGGATTCCCTAGGCCAGAAACACGAATGAGTGCTGGTGAAATGGCCCTCCAGAGTGGGGTTATTTAATGCCTGTCCCAGCGGGCCACTGCTTGATAGATCTGCTCTGTAGCAATGATGCATCACTGGCCCTCGACTAAAGAGACAAGAAAACAGGCCGCCCTCAATTGGATTTGGTTTATGTCAACGTCAATATGTCAGCGTTTGAAAGGGGAGGGGTTATTGACTATAGTACATGTGTACCGTCCTGGGGGAGGAGAGGAAGGGGCCAATGTACATCTGTAGCAGTAGCAGTAGCAGCTCACGTCAGTCTCCTAACCTGCTTTCCGAGATGTATTACCTTTTATCCTTATTCACATGCAAATGGAAGGACGACAAATGTGCTGTTTGCTACCGAGAGGAGAGCTGCTGTGTTTACACCCTCGCGTTACAGTGTGGTGTTAAAGCCTGCTATTGCCCTATACATCTCAATACTGTGCATTAGCATCCAACTGTTCTAACTAGAAACTCAACATGCTCATCTTACACTGGTCTGTTTGGTCCTAAAGTAAGAACTTTTCAGGCGAGAAGACATTAGATATCATTAGCTGCAGTGTTTGGAAGACAGCGATCAATACTTCTGATGCCTGTTTCAAAGAGTTATTAGTCATGGACCAGTAATCCATACACATTGGATGCTTTCTCATTGGTTTCTCTGCTGAAGGAGATTCATGATGAGCTCATAAACACCCACAAGTACCCAAGCATGTCCATTCCGGTCCCCACAAAAACATTTAAAAAGGCCACATGCTCACACACACATGCTTCTACTGTCGCAGAGACACACTCTCCCTCCAGTCACCACTCACAACATGCTGGACGACGCGTCAGACCCCATCCTGGCCAACGTGCGGCGCATCGGCCTCTTCAACTCTCGCACGGACCGCGTCAAGGTACGGCTGGCAGGTTCACGCCTTAATCTCTGTGTGCAGCCTGAAGACGCGACACAGGGAATGACAGTGAGAGCGTGTCATTTCCTCCTCTCAGATAGTATTCCACCCAGAGTTCCTGTCCTCCACCAGTCCCCTGCTGCCTATGGACTACGAGGAGTTTGTACGAGGCTGTCACCTGGGAGTCTTCCCCTCTTACTATGAGCCCTGGGGATACACACCAGGTACACACAGTCATCACACACACACACTCACAGTGGGTGGTGTGTGTTGCTTTGGGTCTTTGAGTTTGCTTGTTGTGGTTGTCTGCGTTCCCAGGTGAGTGCACGGTGATGGGGATACCCAGTGTGACCACCAACCTGTCTGGTTTCGGTTGTTTCATGGAGGACCATGTCTCTGACCCCGCCGCATATGGTACAGACGGAATCATTTGTGTCCATTCAGATGTCTACATATCGTTTTTTAAATATCCTCTTATTGACCATTTTTTATTGACGTGTGCAAAATGGTATTGTTGTTTTCCCCTCTCTCCTCAGGGATCTACATAGTGGACCGACGGTTTCGCTCAGCTGATGAGTCATGCAACCAGCTGACCCAGTTCATGCTCTCCTTCTGTCAGCAGTCCAGACGACAACGCATCATCCAGCGGAACCGCACAGAGAGGCTGTCTGACCTGCTGGACTGGAGGTACCTGGGACGGGTGAGCGCTTCTTCATGCACCTTAACACACACACATGTAAACACACACACTCACACACGCCCTGATGCTCTGTGGGGATGTGTGATTGCAGTTCTACCAGCATGCCCGCCACTTGGCCGTAAGCAGAGCTTTCCCTGACAAGTTCCAGAAGGATCCTCTGGTCCCTCCCCAGGTAGGTGACACAGGATAGGAGAGATCCTGTTCCATCAGACTACTGACACCTGGGATTTGACCCTCATGATGTGACCAGTAATTGATAGTTTAACATTTGGATGCATGATACAACATCAGTCATCAGGCTCCCTCCAGTAATCTCATAAACCCCCTCTGTCCTTTGCTCTCGCACTTGTATAACACACACACACACACACACACCCACGCGTACACACGTACTGCACAATAAATAATATTGTGACATTTTTGTATTATCTGTACCCCGCACAGACTCAGGGATTCCGTTACCCCCGGCCCGCCTCAGTGCCCCCTTCCCCTTCTGCCTCCCTACACTCCACCCCCCACCACAGTGATGAAGACGATGACGAGGACTATGATGAAGATGAAGAGGCAGAGAGAGATAGGCTGAACATTAAAGCGACTTTCTCTCTCAGGGACGTGCTTGAGGGCGAGAAAAAACTGCCAGGAGAGTCTGGCGACTGAGAGGTCAAAGGTCACAGTTGACAAGTCATGCCAGAAGACCTGGGTGTCACACACTCTGGTAATACTATCAGATACCTGTTTGGTTCACCCTCACAGAAAACCCACAGACCTCTGCTTATATTGAGAGATTCATTTATATAAGTAATTTTTCACACTAGATTTAGAAAATTCTAAAATAATTGTGGATTATAGGATATGTAAAAATGTCATGCTTTGATTTTGGACAAACTCAGTCCTTAAAAATCTAAGTGTCTCATCAAAAGCCTGGCAATTTGAACTATACATTTTAAAACACTGAATTGCATCATATCAGTCACCAAAGCTTTTGATGATTTGGGGAATGAGTAACACTGTTTCTATAATAAGCTGTCTTAGACAAGTGTTGCTGTGAATTCCAATTTTTCTTTTTATTAAACAACACATTCAAACATGGTCAGTGTGCCATATTTACAAAACAAATACTTTTTTGTACACACCATTTAAAACATCCAACGACAAAAATAATGGATGCAATCAGATGATGTTTACAAATACAGATGTTTAAGAATCAGAAGATCAGTGTGTCAGAAGTATTCTCTTTTCCAAGCTGGCAGGTCCTGAAAATACATTTCATCCGGGTTTTCGTCAGCTGAAAGGAACAGGAACAGCATTGATTGATTGATGTAGTGACACTATACATTGTTCTGAGATATTTCCTCTCTAAACATTGCGCTCACCTTCTTCCTTGGTCTGTTGGAGGAAGTTCAACAACACAGTGGCTACCTGGTTCACACTAAGCTTCTCAGTGTTCTGACTGCGCGTCTCTGCGAGGAAGACACAAACACACACGCGCGCAGGTGGTGACTGGAATGATCTCACGAAGAAGCAAAGGAACTATTAAAGATCAAGATCCAATGCTTTATATAGTTGTTTTATCCATGCCAGAAATAAATTGTGTTTACCCAAGTGTAATGTGTCATAAACGTCTCCTTCTTTTCGGTCTTCAGATATAAACCGCCTTCCCTCTATAAAAATGTTTTTTTTTAGAACATTAAAGCAGGCCTATATAGGACCCCTAAAGGAATATATTAAGTTGCTGGTGGATGTGGAATAGTTACAGTTGAAGGGAAATTACAGAACATAAAATATAATGCTCAAAAATGTATAAATCAGGGTCAATTTAAGATACATACGAGTCCCCTTGAGATACAACATAGCCTGCGGCGTCCAGTTTCTCCGATGGATATTAATCTTTAATTTGAAAACAAAAAAGGACTGGTCAGAACCGATATGGTTTCTCAATTACAATATCTGGAATCTTTACAATTATTTAAATTACCTTGGGTGCACTCAAAGAATGAGAGATGAACGTTGCCACCAGTAAAAGCGCAAGCGCGTATGCCGTAACAGTCCTCGCACCCTAGGACAGAAGTTGCATTACAGGACGCTTTACTTTGAACAGTTGGTAGCTACAGCACAGGCTGTGGTAAACGTTTTAAGTCGTTATATTTAAAGAAATGTTAGGCTAAGTGGGCACAACCAAAATACAATCACTGCTTCTCACCACTTTATTTATAGGCTATTTAATTAAACATGATACCCCTGTCTATAATATTTACTTAATTTGTAATAGAACATGCGCTTACTTTCATTTCGGAAGAAGTTCTCCTTATCGTTGCTGATCCGTTTCTAAGTCAGTGAAGACGTTCAGTGCCTCGCAAGACGCTACCGCTGTATTTATATCAACAGGGCGGGGAGGCCGTAGCCGAACTCTCCACATATTGGATTATGGATGTCAACAGCAATAGGTCATGCCAATTTGATGAACTGGGGCGAACCCCGATGGCCGCAAAAATGAATGAACCTAGAAAGCAAGTCAATTACTCACCGTAGGCATACATGTGGACCATCATATAACTAAGTAGTAGTAAAATCAGTGGAAATAACTGCACTTTTTTTTGTCTCTAAAGTAATGGATTAAAATAAAAAATGTTGTGCTAATTTAAGTAACACTTGAAGCAGCCGTATGGTAGGCCTAATAAACAATCGGGGTAATTGCTCGGAAATATCGATATGTTTACACCTTGTGCACTGAAGCGCAGACGGATAGCCTGTGCCGGTCGTTTTTTATGAATGGACCTCTGACAGCCTCTCAATGAACGTAGGAGTGTTTTATCAGGAAAACTTCGGGCGTTCCTACGCATCTCATCGAGGTCATCATCCATTAAACTGTGTGTGACATCACTGCAAAAAGGTGGCTCGCAGGGGTTGTTTATGAATCAATCGCTATCATTGGATCCTTATACCATCAACATGTCATGTATTCGGTTTATTGTACTCGTATGGGCCCCAAAAATATGACACAGACAAAAAGTTTTTTGAAGAGTATTTACAAAAGTGCCCGGCAGTTAAACATTGTCAAAGCATTTTCACATCACACCTGACTGTTCAGTATCCTCCATCCAAATAGCTTTAGGCTAAATGCTAAAAGTCAAACAGTAGTCTAATGTTAAAAAAACGCACCCACCACCTTGTCAGTCATCATTATTCAATGAATGAACGATTAGAACTGACTATGTGCCACCTTGTCTTTAAGTGGCACAGCTTTGAGAAAAAACAGAGGAATTTCACCCTCCCAGTTAGAGTTAAAGCACAGGCACCATTACATTACGAGCAGAGCCGGCTGTTGGAATTATCTACAAACGCACCATTCCTACAAAAAAGGAGAAAACCTGTGCTTTACCAATGTAAGTGCTTTGCCGATCTAATCATGTCAGATGATTGAGGTAGGAAAGCTGAACAAAGGCTGCATTTGTAGAGGATAAGAACAAGCTCACCCCTGGGGGATGTCCTGTAGTACACAGCCAGCAGCCCTACACATTCCACAATGCAAAGCTGATCTGATACAGTTCTTAGTTCAGAAGGGCTTCTTTGGAGAGTCAACCCGTTGGGGAGAGCACTGACATGCAGGATGTCTTGCTGGACCCAGGTAACCGGCTTCAGATCCATTGGTAAGTAACAGTGTTCCATGGCAACATAAACGCTTTATTGGGACAGTCAGCCAATCAAAATGGCTGATACAAAAAATGCAGACCTTTCCCTGGAAGTGGGATGAGAGTCTTCATATATAAACCCTTAGTAAAAAGATCTGTTGCAAGCCAGTGGTTGACCATGTGGGTGATTGGCATTGCTTTGTAAAACTGCTGTATGATAAATAAAAAATAAATGAAAATTTCTGGACACAAAAAGTCCCTGTTATACCATGGTGTTACTCTCTCCCAGTTTGTCCACATACTGAAAGAAAAAACAAAATAAAAGCTGGTTAAATCAGTGTCCAAACACCTTAGAATATAGAACAACAGCATGACTATGCATGAGACTTAAGGGTATCGAAAGAATGCATATACTAGTTCTCACTCAAATGAATGACCTTCATGGAGAACATCAATATGAAATGACACAGTAAATTCTAAATGTGATTGTGTCCGTATCAGGAATGGACCGTTATATCTATACAGTGGAGTAGGACACGGATACATTAGTGCACACGTTAGTGCATGCAACTTCATGCTCACATGCAAAGGGAAATCTGCAGTGACTGACCAAGCCTTCTGATAGTCTTCAAAACCTTAGGAAGGCTTTAGGAAGACAGAGACACACAACATCACCTTAGAACAAAGGCGCCACAACACACACACACACACAAACACACACAGTTCTCTGTCTGAATTAGTAGGCAACCTGCATCCTTTTGTCAGGTCAGTGAAGCTAGAGAGCATGCAGCTTGGCTCCTACACTCACCCCACTGAGGAAGGAGAAGTTAAGGATGGAGCCCAGGACAGGTATCCTCCTGATGAACCCCACTATCACTGGGAAGAACCCCCTGGAGGAGAAGCACACAGACATACCTCATCATGATACAATCCTCTGCCAAACAGAGCCAGCAACTGTGACAGGTAGAGATGGTAGAGAAGAACCACAGCCAGAATGAAGGACTGCTGATTGGACCTTGGATCAGATCATCCTCACCTGAACAGAAGGAAGAAGCCGTAGACCTCCAGCACCACACCCACGATGGGCCAGCCGATGAGCACCACAAGCACACCACCCAGGAAGAAGCTGGTGGCCTTCATCTTGTGCTTCTGGAAGAAGAACCGGAACGTTCTCTCGAGCCCGATGACAAAGGCGAGCCCCGCTACGAAGAGGATCTTCGAAGCGAGAGATTGTGAAAAAAAAAAGAAAAAAAGAGTGACATTAACAATTAAAAAAATTGTTTCTCCTTTGGCTTCCATAGCTGACAGGAAGTGTTTCACAGGACATCACTTACATTTCCAATAGCCAGGAGGGCTTTGTCAAAGAACAGGATCATCCCAAAGAAGAGAAAGAACACTCCGAAACCAGTCAGCCCTATCCCTATCTCTGCAAAAACAAAGGAAAAATACATTTCACATAGTTTTACTCATATGACTTGCATTCAATTCTTCATTCAAAACTTGTGATGTAATATTTGATCACTGCTAATCAATCATTTCTGGGCCCGGGCAGAATCAATAGGCAGTCAGTGATGTGTAGTGATTAGGATGAGACATGGAACATATCTCAGTGCGTGAGCACAGACACACATCATTTAAAATGTTCACCATGAGGAAAATGGATGGACAGCATTGATAATAATTAGTTCTCTCTCGTTGCTAATAAGACCAATAACTATCTTGAGATATAAAGTAGCTGCTAACATTGCCTTGTCACTAATGTTAGCCAACAGCAAGCTTATACTCCAATAGGCTAACAAGAATACTCATCAGTTAGCTTAGCATAAGTAATGTATGTAAACTGACATGTTAGCAAGTCAACAGTACCGGCTTATCATAGCTGCAGTCAGATAGAAATGTCTTACTCTGTGAATCCGTAAGAGAGATCATTTTGACGATGGATAAAATGTTCGAGGCACATTAACTAGAAATATTTGCGGCTTAACAAAAATGAATCCTGACAGCTGTCACAGCCGACAGCAGCCACGTCTTCCGGAAACACGCCTTCCCTTGCTCACATCTTCCGGAACAAATCTTAGGTTTGTTCAAGAGCGTTTCGCTACAAAACATATTGAATGTGGATCCTCAACGATAAAGAACTTTGAATTGATAAATTACAATGAAAAATAAATAATTTACTTGATGTAATGTTTTAATATTGTGCATTACTTTCGAACCATTTAGCTAAACGCTTAGATGAGTGCATGGCGTGACGTGAACACACCCCAGAAACACTAAAGAGTGAAAGCCGTCGCCACCGGATTGGCTCCCAAAGCTCTCAGCGCGAGCTGTCTAGCAACCAACCATCAATAGGAGTCCAAACAAGACAGACTGAATGGTGAAGTCAACGAGTTGTGAGTTTAAACATTGGATTACAACAAGTGTTTCCTAAAATAGCTATGCACAGCAAATCATAATTAGTTTGGAAATTCGTTGGCTATCAATCAAAGCAATCTAAAGTGCTGTAGTCTCAAAGCTGGCTAGCTAGCCTAGCTAACATCGCGAGCAGGTGGCTTGTCAGATCGAGGACAACTAGGCAAGCCAGATGGAAGGATCATCTCCTGTTTATTATCAACACTGTAGTTTATTGTGTTATGTACACTAACGGGACAGCATGCAAAATTAGTAGTGGTAGTGATGTACCCATGATCATGTGTTAAAGATGCACATTGTTTTTTCTTCTTCCAGATTTACTTATAGCCTTATTACGTCGAGGTTATCTCATTCGAGGTAGCAAGCTTAGACAGCTTTGGTAATGGAAAGTGAAAGTACAAATGGTAAGTCTGTTGAAATCTACATTTTTATTGGATTTTGAACATTTTCATACTTAAAATGACGGCAGGTCAGTGTATGAGTTGAAGAGATAACATTGAAGCATAAAACATAATGTTTCAGTGAGTACTGGACATTTTTTGTGTAAGAGAGGTAGAGCTCAGCAGATGACGCCCGTAAGAGGCAGGTACAGTAGTATGATCTCTCTCCCCCAGAGATGTGAGTAGTGTGTCTGAGATCATTACACCTCCACCCGTGACACAGAGGTCATTAGTAACTAGGGAAGTGTCAGACTTTTCTCCCACCTCAGTGCTGGCTCTACTATGTCACACTAGGTCCCAGAGGGCCACAGCATAAGCTTGTGGATAGGCAAGACCAAGGTTCATCCTAGTAATCCCTAGGATGTAGAAAAGGGTGTGACTTGTATCCAGGCTTATGTCAGTTGGCAGTTATGCCACCTGGGCAAGATAAGATTTGTCAGATGGCTGAGCGGTTAGGGAATCGGGCTAGTAATCAGAAGGTTGCCAGATCGATTCCCGGCCGTGCAAAAATGACGTTGTGTCCTTGGGCAAGGCACTTCACCCTACTTGCCTCGGGGGAATGTCCCTGTACTTACTGTAAGTCGCTCTGGATAAGAGCGTCTGCTAAATGACTAAATGTAAATGTTTACAGTCCTTTGTTTTACTTATCTGTGTTAGTATGATGAAACATAAACCTTTTGGACACCTGTTCTTCAGAGGTGCAGGCAGAGCTGGATTCAGTGGAGGCGGAGTTAGAGGTGGTGGAGCTGCAGGTAGCAGAGCTACTGGAGAAGCAGGCCAGTCTGACCTCCCGCAGGAAACACCTTCTAAGGAAGCTGGAGGAGGCCTGCGACTCTGCACAGCCCTCAGGCTCCTCCTCCTCGTCACAGTCCTCCAGAGCTGGACCTATCAGCAAGAAGGAGATGCAACTATATGACAACTCTGGTACAGTACAGGACAGATTCACGCATTACTCTCCACTGAGGTGGCCAGTACCAGTGAGCAGCTTATACTACTGTTTCCTGTTGAGACCAGATAGTGTTGTGATGCGTTCGAAGGCGAACCTTTCAGAATTAAAGTCGGTTTCTTACGAGGATCTTTTCCATCATTCTAGATTTCCCCTGGTCCAAGGATCTGGAGGAGAAGCTGACGGATGCGTTCCAGCTGTCTAAGTTTCGTCCCCTGCAGCTGAGGGCCATTAACCTGAGCATGTCTGGCAAGGACCTGTTCTTAGTGATGCCCACTGGACGTGGCAAAAGTCTGTGTTACCAGCTACCTGCTGTCTGCTCTGAGGGTAAGGTCACACACACACACACACACAGTTTCATTATCAACTTGGCTCTAAACTCTCCTTATGGCGTTGTTTATACACTTATAGTACCAATGTCGCAGTGGACAGGCTAATGGTTCTGGGAAAACACGCATTAGCCTCTGCATGGAGAATCACCCCTCTGTTGTCCTTTGTCCTAATGTGTGTGTGTGTGTGTTTTAGGCTTCACCCTGGTTGTGACTCCTCTGGTGTCGCTTATGGAAGATCAGCTTATGTACTTGAAGGCCAGAGACGTGTCAGCAGTTTCACTCAACGCATCCAGCAGCAGGGTAAACGACCAACACCATCCTAGACAACACAACACCACTTCTATTCCCACCCCTGCTTTCCCCACACCTCCAGTTTGCACTCTCATGGCCATTATTGACAGTGACGGACTGAGCTATGTGTCCATGTAGGAGCATGCCAAGATGGTGATGGGTGGAATGACAGACCCGAAGGCTCCCTTCAAGATGCTGTACGTCACTCCGGAGAAGATCGCCAAGAGCAAGCTGCTGATGTCACGTCTAGAGAAGGCCTATCAGGCGGGCAGGCTCAGCCGCATCGCCGTCGACGAGGTCCACTGCTGCAGCCAATGGGGGCATGACTTCAGACCTGGTGACTCACCTTGTGACATTTTGCAGATTGTGTAGTCTTCCATCATTGCAGTTTGTCTCTGACCGTTTTTTCCAAGACAGGAGCATAACTGTGTTAATATGCATGGTCATACACGTGTTACACACAGTCATAACGTCCTCTCTCCACACACGCGTGAAGACTACAAGCTTCTGGGGATTCTGAAGAGGCAGTTCCCTAACGTGCCGTTGCTAGGCCTGACTGCCACGGCAACCAGCAGCGTTCTGAAGGACTGTCAGAAGATCCTGTGCGTGCCTGAGCCAATCACGCTCACCGCTTCCTTTAACCGCACTAATCTGTACTACGAGGTGAGCGCGCCATGGCAACCGCACTCCTGCACCTACCTGGCTGGCCACCTGTCCTTCACGTGCCCGCAGGCACACACACACAGACACACACACTCCTGTCAGTGATGCTCTGACCTTCTGAAGAAGGCTACATACGTTTATTTATTGTGACCCTTAACATGCCTTGCTTGCTTCTCTCAGGTTCAAATGAAAGATGCAAACCACGAGACATCAATTGCGGACATATCAGCTTTGATCAAGGAGAGATACCAGGACCAGTCAGGTATTCCACTTCTGGTGTCCCCAACGCTTTACAAGGTTGATTCAACGCTTATGTGACACTCTATTAGCCTGCTTAATGTAACTCTCCTGGTTAAATGGAGTCAGCGTTTTGGATGTGTGTTGTTCCTGCAGGGATAGTGTACGTGTTCTCTCAGAAGGATGCAGAGGTGGTGTCCTCCGACCTGGAGAAGAAGGGCATCGTATCATACCCCTACCACGCCAACATGCACCCAAACGATAAGTCCAAGGTCCACCGCAAATGGAGCAATAACAAGATCCAGGTAGTCACCAACACCAAAGCACACCGTACCAGGTCAGGCTAGAGGCCTGCTGGGTTCCTTTCACGTTGGAGTAAACTTGGGGAACCGGGGGCTTGCTTTGCTCTCTGACCTGGAGTTGCAGGAAGGAGCGGTTCCATTTCGACCTCTGCGTGTTGTTTAGTTTGAGGGTATTGATGACTGTTCTAGGTGGTGGTGGCCACAGTGGCATTTGGCATGGGCATCGACAAGCCTGACGTGAAGTTCGTGATCCACCACACTATCAGCAAGTCCATAGAGAACTACTACCAGGAGAGTGGACGCGCAGGTTGGGACTCATTCACTAATTTTTATAATTTTCTCAGCTGCTACACTTTTTTTGTCTGAAAAGAACATCTGTTAATGGAGAACCACACAAGGAATTCACATCAATGTCTATCATCAATTTTCTCTCTCTCTCTCCCTTCCTCTCTCCACCTCATCCCCCTCTCTTCCCCCTTTCCAGGCAGGGATGACCGTCCTGCAGACTGTATTGTGTTCTACGGCTTTGCGGACATCTTCAGGATCAGCACCATGGTTGTCATGGAGAACGTGGGGCAGAAGAAGCTTCTGACCATGGTGGACTACTGCCAGAACGTAGACAGGTACTGAAGACATAGAGGGATGGACTGGTGGATGGAGGTGTACTACCATTGCTGACTCCTGTCTGTTCTGTCCAGGTGTCGGCGCTCAGTCATGGCGGTTCACTTTGATGAAGTCTGGGATGATGAAGGATGCAACCAGATGTGTGATGTCTGCAGACATGGGAACGGTCTGTCTTCCTGCCTACCCATCTGTCTGTCTGCCTGCCTGCTTGTCTGTCTTCCTGTCTTGTCTGGGTCTGACGGGTTTTCCCATGTCCCCATGCCTGTGTGTCGCAGACTACATCACAGTGGACATCACAAAGCATGCCCGGGAGGTGCTCCAGATCTTGGAGCTGGCAGCCTCTCTGGACGAGAAGATGACCCCTCTGAAGGTGGTGGAGGCCTGGATGGGCAAGGGCCCGGCCAAACGCAGGAAGATGATCCAGACCACCAGCCTCTCTCGCCCGGAGGTGGAGGCCATCATCGTCCGCCTGCTCATCCAGGGCTACCTAAGGTTCAACACCCAGACACACACACACACACACACCTCTACCCATCTGTAGCTGGTTCCTCTATTGATCTGTGGTTGGCCTTCTCCTCCTGGCAGTGAGGACTTCAGCTTCACACCGTACACCACCTACTTCTACCTGAAGCCTGGTCGTAAGGCAGCTCTGCTCAAGAGCCAAACTAACTTCATCACTATGAAGATGAGGAGGACGGGGTTAGCAGCAGCAGACACGACCACGGTCAGTACAGAACACACACACACACACACACACACACACTGAAGGGAGACATTTCTAGTTGTTCTTCAGTGTTTTTTTTGAGTGATATGTGAGTCGATGTCTCAAATACTTAATCCTCCTCTCTCATCCTTTCTCTTTTACTTCTTTGTTTTATTGTGAAATCTCTCTTTTATTCCTGTGTTGTTCTCACTGACCTGTTTTTCCCCCCTTTTCTATAAACAATTGTGCTTTTTGGATTATGTTTTGTGACACTTAGTTAATGAACTACAGATCCCATGAGGTAAGTAAAACATATTTCCCAGGTGACACAAAAAAGGTCTTAATCTTAAATCAAACATCTAGGTCTTGAAATATTTATTTCTGACGCATATGATTCCTACGACTCACATTTTCTTCCAAAGCTTTTCTAGAGCAGTAATCATTGCCAACACCATCTTTTACCACCTGTGATCACCACTAGCAATCTAACAACACACTTTTAGTAAAGAAGCCACCCTTAACCACTGAGACAACTTAGATCTGATTCACTCACTAAAATCACCTCGGTCTCAAATTGAAAGTTTTTAATTTACTCCGATAATCAACTCTTAAGATGGATCAACAACCTATGATTCCATTACATGGGGGGGGGGGGGGAGAAGGTTCAAAGAAGTCCATCTCCTCGGTATTCTGATGCACGTTGTCGTCACCAGACTGTGATAGACTGTGAGGAGTGATGCCCTCTGAGATGTGGAGCAGATCTCCTGTGCTGTCCCCATGTCCCAGTCCTGATGTTCTCCTGATCACATCCACAGAGTCTGAAGCCTGCCAGGTATAAAGCTAATGTCACTGACCTGCAGGTTAAAGTGTGTGGTGACCAGGTAAAGACCCCCGGAGCCAAGAGACCAGGCGGGGATACAGCTGCCAGCCCCCCAGTCAACAAGAAAGCCAAGAAAAAACCTGTCCTCTAGTTCTCCCGGAGGGAAGGTAGAGAGAGAGAGAAAAAGAAAGTACAGTTAATTCATTCTCTGTTTCAACTGCTCCACCGCATCTTGGGCATGGCATCGTCAAGGCAACTGTCTGTCAGTCTTTGGGTTATGATAAAACAAGTGTTCGTTTGGGGTTTTCTTGGGGGGGGGGAGGGAGGGAGGACAACAAAGTGGTTATCATTGGTGAGAAGGGAAAATGCATGTCCCCTTTCTATATCCATACATAAACATTGCATTAACATCAGCACTCATGGTCTCTGTCCTAACTCAACCCTGTGTGTATGTCCTGTCACTGCACACACGCATTTCATTCAGTACAGAGCATGCTTTCACTAATGCTGTGCCTCACTAACTAGACCCACTAACATGGGTTTGTCTGTCTAGTTATGTACAGAGGCTGTTTGGCCATCTGTTAAACTGGCCTTTCCTGCTGCATGTTTGGTGTTAAGAGTCTCTTTAAAGCAGCACGTTTACTTTTGGTTCAACTCAGACTCTGAACAGTGGCTAAACATCAGTGTCCGGGTTATGGGTTCTGTCTGACGCTCAGTCACAGGAAATGGATCCTATGCTGTAAGGTGAAAGGTCGCTGACCCTGGCTGTTTCCTGTCTCTAACAGGAGGATGAGTCTGGTGCTGGAGCCCAAGAAGTTGTATCACCTGCTGTTGTCAATGGCAACGGCAGTCCTCTGCCGAGAACCAAGCTGGTGAAGGTAGACAAGGACCAACAGAACTTAGCCAAGAAACAGAACCACCCTGATCAGGACGAGGATAGTGGAGATGGGCCTGTCCTACCCACCGCTATAGAGGTGGACGTAGAGATCAATATTATAGACAACGAGCACACACCTCCACCACCAATCAAACCTAGTTCCAAACGTAAATCAACGACCCCTCAGAGACGGAGGAGACCCTGCAGAGATCCGTCTCCTCCGCCCCCTGCAGTCTCCACCCCTGACCACCAGGGGCCAGCGTTGGTCGCCTCCCCCTCCCAGGTCTCCATCATCTCTGAGGGGGCTGTGGAGGAGCTCTGTGACCTCCGCAACTACTACAGCAAGCAGCTGCGGCGAATCAACTACATTTCCCAGGAGTACTTGCAGCAGCACCCAGAGCCAGGGGTTCTGGCCTGTATCAGGGAGCCTCTGAAGAGCCTGCGCCTGCCTCGAGGGGCAGCCATTGCCAAGACAGCGAGGAACCTGTGGACCAGAGTCAGCTCTAGGAGAAAGCTCATCCAGAGGTGACCTAGATGTCAGCTGGTATTGACTCTAAAAAATAGGTTACTAATTATGTTTTTTCCACATCCGAAATGATCCATCATTCGGTGTCTTTTGTATATGATTTGATATCATTGTGATATCTTATTACCGAGCTTGTGTGCCTAGAAATATATTTTTTAAGCTCACTACCTCCTTGACATTTCATGAATGTTTTTTATATTTGGCTTGCCTATTTGTGTATTATTTTACAGCCACTTCAGGTACAGCACTAAGCCTTGCTGTGAAACTTTCAGGCACTTTGTTCTTTGAATTGAACACCTTTGGTTAATAAAACAGGTTTGAACTAATATGGTGCTCAAATGCCATCTGGTGGTCATCTGAAGAGACACGCAGTAGAGGGCAGGCAGGGAACATCCTCCAGACAAACTCTATCGAGCGTTAGTCCATGTTTAAATGCCAAAGCACACCAAGTCAGCAAAATAATTTATTTTAAACTTAATTTACAACAATCGTTCAAATCACACTTAAATAAAACGGATGTGCAAGACCCTGTAGATAAAAACGTATGGGCTTGAAAACCACTTGGTTTCCCTTTTGTCTGCAGCACGTTGCCTCAGTCAAAGTAGTCTTCTATATCTATGTTGGGGTTAAGCAGCTCGTCTCCATAAGGCGTCAGGTCCATCTGGTTGAGAATGAGGTTCTCGAAGGTCTCCTCCAGGTCTGTCTCTCCGATCAGGACGGCCCCCATCATCCTCCCCCCGCTCAGGACCACCTTGACGTACTCCAGGGCCTTGGTGCAGCGCAGCAGCAGCTCCTGGTCAAGGCCCAGGCCCTGGCCGTTGAACTTCCCCAGAAGGACCACCTGGGAGGACGGGATGGGAGAGAAACCAGAAGTGTTGGCTTCACGTCAATATGTGACGTTGGAAATAGGAAACTAAATGTGAATTGTGCAGTGTGCAGTTCTAATTCAATTCAAGTTCTAGTTCAATGAAAAATCTCACTATCCAATTATTTTATGATGCCCCCCCAACACACAATATTTGACATAAAAATATGACTTTCTACCCGAGTTGAACAATGTGGCTGAAATCAACACGACAATCATCCCAGGTCTGCAGACCACCAAAAACCACAGTACCTTGTAGTTGAAGAACTTGGTGATGTGCGAGAAGAGCTCGAAGCAGAAGTCCAGCTCTATGGGCTCGGCCAGGGCGTCAGCGGCCATGCAGCGCCCTGCGTACCAGCCCATCTGGCGAGCCTGCGTCCACAGACGCATCTACAGGGGAGATGGACGGAGAAAGAGAGACAGACATTGCTTCTCAAATCCCAACCATTCTGGTGGGTCATTTACATTTAGTCATTTAGCAGACGCTCTTATCCAGAGAGACTTACAGTGTCAGGGACAAGTACAGGGACATTCCCCCCGAGGCAAGTAGGGTGAATTGCCTTGCCCAAGGACACAATGTCATTTTGCACGGCCGGGAATCGAACGAGCAACCTTCTGATTACTAGCCCGATTCCTTAACCGCTCAGCCACTGACTCCTTAGGTTAGAGGCCAGTTGAAGGTTGCCTGTTAAAGGGGCCGCTCTGGGGGGGGTCATGTCTGTAGCCTACCTGCTGCCACAGAGGGCTGGGTTCCCAGCATGCAGTGCACACATCTCCCGCGGCGTACACATCGGGCTCTGACGTCCTCATGTGGTCATCCACCTGCAGCCCAGCATCGTCCGCCAGCGCAAACTGACCACATGCATGGAAACACACACACACACACAGCCTGTTAACACTTAGGTGAGACAAAGGTCTGTCAATACTGTGCATGTAACTGTTTCCTTACACTGTTGCCATGGAGAAATGGTTCTGTGTTGGGCACAACACCTGTGGCGCTGACGATAAAGTCACAGCCAAACGTTTTCCCATTGGTCAGCTGGACGTACACCTTCCAGGATACTGCAGGAAGAGAGGGAGAGGATTATTGGACAGGAAAGGCATATTTACATTTCCTATAATCATAAACGAGAAGTGCAACGAAGCCTCCAGACCTGCGTCAGTTGTGTGTGGAGCATGCTTTGACTGCAGCCATTCCTGGTGTGTGTAGATCTTTTCAACCTCGCACTGGTACTCCACGGTCACTCTGTGAGACACCTGGACACGGCGCAGATTACACACACAGTTACACGCATGCATGCAGACACGTACAAACACACACACACGCGGACACACACACACACGCACCTCCTCCTGTACTCCTCTCAGAGTGATGTCCTCATGCCAGTCTGGACCTAGGGCACTGCCTGGCTCTGCCACCCTACGATCTCCACCTTAAACACACGCATGAAGCGTGTATTCAGTGAAATATATTCTTTTTTTTTTCTTCTCCTTCTAGCCATTTCTGCCAATATACCTGCCCCATAGGTCCCAGTGAAGCAGGTGTGTGTTTACCTGAAGTAGCTGCAGCGGAGGCCCCTTCAGTGGTGTAGCGAGCTCTCCTACACAGAGCAGTTCTCCCCGGCTTCTCTGTCGCCAGGGATGGGATGAGGAACTGGGCGGCTCCTGCATCGAAGAAGGTGTTTCCTATGGCCTTGTCCTTTACAGCCCAAATGACCTCGCAACCCTCCACCTCGTACCTGCAAAGGCCAAATACTGCACATGGATTATTCAGATCTGGGTGCAGATTTATTCAAATTCAACTACAACAAATAAAAAGGAGCATTAGCACTAAGTGGTGTTCATAGTGCAATATACTCACACTAATTCCAAGGCAATGCCTCCATTCCCAATGACCACTATTCTTTTCGCTTTAGATAACTGCTTTTGAAACTCCTGTAGACAAAAGGGCAGATAAATTCCAATTGGTATAGCAGTATACCAATAGCAGTATACTGACCAATACCCAGATAAACTAAAACAAAGTATATTTGATTCAAAAGTAACAGGTGGTTGGTTGACTGTACACTGTGCAGAGCAGGGCACCCAAGTGTACCTGGGCGCTATCTGTGTCTCGTATCCCCAGGACGAAGGAGTTGTCCTGGGTGAGTAGTTTGGGTCTGCCCCCGCTGCAGATACACAGCTTCTCATACTGGATCTCCTGGCCATCTACAGTGTGAAGAGTCTGAGAGCAGTCAGGATCAGAATATCAGTCACACTAAACAAGCCATTTCCTTCAGCTGATAAATACAGTTTATATCACAAGAGAAAAAATATCCACAAGATGGCAGTGCTTGACAGGAAGTCAGGTGGACCGGAGGACAGAGCACAAACAAACTGTATGTTTAGGTGGAGATCATTTAGCTTTTACAGAAATCTAAGAGACTATGTGGATTGTGGAAAAGATCCATGCCACTGTTTAAAAAAAACAAAAAAAAACAAACTATTGTTCAGTACCCAAAATGTGTACGGTAATAGCAATCGTTTTCCTGTAAGACAGCAGAGGAGAGATGACATTCTGCCTGCCCAGGCCCCTGCACTTACATGTAGCTCTGCCTGAAGACCTGTGACAGCAGACTGGATCACTTTCAGGTTCGTGTACTTCTCCTCCAGGACGTTGGAGGGACATTCCTCCACATCAAACTCCTCCAGAGTCTTCGACACCTAACCAGGACCAGGGAGGAGATCCAACACGTTATTAGAGTCTGAGAGCATTGAAGGGATATCCCAGGGGTGTCATACAAAGTGGATATGCAGTTAATGCCATGGACAATCTATACTGTGTAGCAGACTAGATAAAGGGCTAGCTACTATCTGGTGTGGGTCATTCCTGATACAGTAACAGACTGGACAACAACCTGCTCACCTGTTTAAAATTGGTTACTGTCTTGATCTGAGGAGCTGCAGTCAGAAGGGCGACATCACTCGATGGAAACTGGGAGGCCAACTGTCAAGAATTTGTCAGTGTTTGCAATATATTTGAGTTTAAGTTCAAATTAATTGATTAATTAAGTTCAAATTGATTTATTAATTGTAAAACAATACTACAGTAGCTGGCTAGCTTTAATTCAATACAAAAATGACTCAGGTGTTACTGTAGAGGACCCAGGAAAGAACTGTTCAATATGCTGAAGATGCTCACCTGCTCAGCACACGTTACACCTGCGATTCCCCCACCGACAACAACAAACCTGAACGTCCCTTCTTTATTTTCTGCCATCATTCGTTTTTTATATATATAACTTTCGCTTGTGCTTCCAAAGCTTCCAATCTTGCTAGGATTGTCAATTTCTTCAATGCCCTTATCCCATTCTTAAAAAATAAATGTATCAGTCACAGAATACAGCTTGAAACATCGTGATCCTATTTGCGGTGATAAAATACAATTAGGATACTAACGATATTGTGGCTTCAAGTCACAAACGTGCGGTATTGCTACTTCCTTGTTTTGTCTATGGACTACGGCAAGCGCCAAGGTCTAAAAGCATTTTCGCCAGAATGTCCAGTTAAGTGTAGCCATTACAGTTAGTTCACTCTACTACAACCAAGGTTATCCAGTATGCGTAGATGACTAGTCTGCTTATCAAACAGGAATCCTCTGAAGTTAAGATAAAGGTTCCCCATGCTTATTTTTCTCGGGAAATCCTGAACATCTGACCACACAGAGGGTCATTAATGTTTCAAGAAGACCCACTCTAAAAAGTACACCAACTTTTCATTGGTTTGGTTTTGATGGGACAGTTTAATCAGATATGGCCCCTCCCTCAAGACCAAAAACACAAAAGTTTTGCCAGTATGAGTCATCAGCTATAAATAGAGAGTGGAAGCATCCAGTTAGAAATAAAACCATCAGAATAAGAAAAACGACTGTTAGGACAGCACCCACGAGCGTGTGACACGGCATGCCCGAGCTTTCCCCATCTGTAGGTGGAGTGGTAGGCAATCTGTCATGCATACAAAAACAACATTACCCCCGGCCTGACAGTTTCAATTTCAGCCTTTCAGATTGAATGCACTCTCACCCCATCTGCCTGTACCACTGACCTGCGTGGTGGGTCATTCTTTATTTAGGGTTGGTTGGCGTTTGCTTGTGTGTGTCTGCGTATGTGAATGAGAGAGGAAGAGAGAGGAAGATAGAGAGATGCCAAAGGTTGGGAGAAGGGATGGAGATGGGGAAGAACAGATTGAAATCAAGTTGTTATGTCGCGACAACGTGGGCCCGCTCATGCAGACCATTATATAGTATGTTCGTATGAATAAAAGACTGATGTATAGTCATTAGATTGTAACTATCTTTGTCTCCTCACGCATGTTAACTTTTGTCCTGAAATGAGATCGCTATAGGACTCAGAGTACAAAGCAACAAAGGGAGAAGGAGAAAGAAATGGCAAATCGTCAATCAGTCATCAGTGCAGTATTAATGGAACTGCCTGTGGTAATTGATCATACTCCACAAAGAATTAAGGTCTGATTCAACCAGACATCCATATCCACACACAGTGGACTCAATTTAACTGTATGTATGTGGTTAGCATCTTAATAGCCTCGGACAGCAAGTGTGGCCTCTAGCCCCTCTATTACAGAACATGCAGACACTAACGTCAGGCTGGGAAAGGCATCCACAGACAGAGATAGACTCAATAGAGCATGACCATTGACAGGCTATCAGAGTGCATGACCATTGACAGGCTATCAGAGTGCATGACCAGTGACAGGCTATCAGAGTCTGGTTTGTGACGATGGATAGACTGGAAAGAGATCCTGTATTAGACTCGAAACACATTTCCGCTCTTGTTGGGGTAATTACTGAAGGAACCCTGTGGATTGTATCACAGGTGAAATGCCACAGGCAGTTGATAACTCACATTGGGACTGGATATTAAATTAAAAGCAAAAAAAAGTTAGTACGGCTTTTATGTTCAGTGACATATTATTATGTCACTGTTATTCCATTCCAATACATAGACATAGATATAATCATGTTATTCTGTTATACAGTATTTAACTGTTATTGAACATAGTCAGGGTGCAATTATTTCAGAACAATAGCGTTTCGCAATAGTAACAAAAGAGAACCTGGACCAATTAGTAGTAAATGGACCAGATACTGTCTGGAAAACCAGAGTTCTTCATTCTTAACGTGTCCTTTGCCTCTCTTTGTTCTCTGTGAACTCTGACGACCCATGCTGAAGAGTTCAGCTCCTCTCTGGTTGTGCCATTCACCATCCCTATATACTGTCTCTGAGATTAACAATGATGCAGATGAATCATTTCTGGACCCCACATTCATTCATGGCAGTTTTACAACCAAATCAGAAAGATGTCTAATTCGCTTCAGGAGTTATCCTACTACCAGACAGCAAGCAACAATGCACAGTTTTCCTACTGTCAGTAATTTGAAGCAGTGTGACACATAGACGCATAATTCATCCAGCAGTATACAGTGTGGTGGAGCATTCTGCATGATTCATGAACAAATGCAAATGTAACAAACCACTTAATAGCCTGTGTGAGAGACATTGAAAGTATGACAGAACTCATCAGTTCAGGGACTGTTAAACATTTTTCAACTCCCAACGTGTGTTTATCCGTTTTCTGCTATTTCTGACAGACGATGCAAAAAACAAATCAACATGAGTTAAATACATTTTTCACATTTCACACTTTTACATGTTACATGAATCCATCTAATACACCTATCCTGCTTTTTGAGTAGGTACTTCAGGGTAAATGAGATCCAGGGGGAGTAGATGAGGTCTGATGCAGAAGGGTAACAGTCTGGAATTCAATCACACATCACCCTCCTCTTTGACAATTAGTTGCTGTGTGTAAACAACTCTGGATGTAGATCCAGTAGCTTGTTCTAATGATCGCAGGGAATTGATGTTGTGCATTAACCCATGGACACCTGTGCTGTTTTCATGAGGGTCTCAACGCTCTCTTCCATGTCTGACCTGTCACACAGAGTCGGTGTTAGACAGTTAATGGCTTTAGCGAATTTGGCTTCATCAGCAAAAACCATGCCTGTGTTCTATTTTTGACGTACCTCTTAGGTAGAGGTTAAACAGGATTCATTGGCTCATAATATTCGGAGCACTGCTCCTCAAATGGGTGTCAATGCCATGCGTCAGACCTCCTCTTACCTAATCATCATCTCTCATGTGTTCAGGGTGTGTCATCACCGTCTGAGGTCCCTGACGATTCTCAAAGTTTTGCTCAACAAGGCACATTGGACAGCACGGTTTCCATAATAGTTTACATTTCATAAAGCATGAACTTGTATTTTTAAATGTGGCATTTATTTAGTCATTCTGGATCGCATTAATGTCCTCCAAATGTGGTTTGTTATGTTTCAACACTGAGCTTCAAGAACATTTTTCTTTAAGGACAACGTACAATAATATATACAATACATTAATACAATGAGAAAATAAGATACAATCTATTTTATATGCTGGTCCCTTCCCAACAAGCCAAGTTATTACCAATGTAGGGGCTGAAAGACGTATAACCCGTTTTCGGCTCCCACAACCAGCTATAATCTCTGTCTGTGGAACTAGCCATCGAGATGCCTGTTCTGTCAGCCCTACACGGGGTTGTTTTAATGAGGTGCAGCAAAACTGACTTTCAAAATATTTTCAATCTTTATTATAAAAAACAAATGAACAAGCAGAAGGACACAATTTGAATTTCATATGCCTTTACATCATTTTACTTTTTTGGTTGTTTTTTTTACAGTACATTTGATTCACATGCCATATTTGGGTTGTGTTGCACGACTGCCTTAAACATCTTCCCCAGTCTGATCTGTGTACCAATAACCTACCAACATTCGTATTTAATTTTAATATTTTTTTCACCAAAGGCACTGTTGTTTTATTGTAAAAAAAAAAGAAAAGTTTAATCCCAGATTTGAATTATTTTTCAATAGTATACATGTTGTCTTTACATGAAGTGAATCTAGCGGCTGCTATTCTACAGTAACTACAGTTGTCTCCAGTCCTAAAGAGGAAAGTAGCTGGGTGGCTGCAGCAGCTCTCTTTTTCCGTAGGTGCTGGAGCCCACGTTAGTGGGGGCGTAAACGGTACCAATGGTGTTGCTAGAGCGAACCAGGAAGTCTGCCAGTCGCTGGGTCACACAGGTGGCGGTGTTGCATTTCCGCTTCTCTATGTGGTGGCTGATGGGAGAAATTAGATCAAAGAGTTAAGGTTAATGAATCAATCAATTCACCAGTCAATCAACATATCAGCAACTAATTTAGTTTAAATGATAAGTGAATAAGCTCTTCTTATTATTACACAAATTTAATGACGCAAGACCTAAAAACACCATAAACAAAAATACTACCACCACCAACTACAACAACAACAAAAGCAAAACACAAGAGCGACAATACCTGTTGACTGCTGGGAGCCCTCTCTGGGGACGTGCACCCACGAGGCTGAGGAATGGGTTGGAGACCCATTCTGGCAGTAGCCAGTCTTCTCTCTCCGGGGGTGCGCTTTCCTGCCCGCTTGATATGGGGCTGAAGTACCTGAATCCGAAAGGAGGCAGGCAAATTTCAGAACAGCTCAAACCACTCACCGATACACACTTCAAATCATCAGCTCAATCCTCGAGTGGCCTCTCCACAAGTGTTCAATTGTACTTTCTCGTGCGCATCGTCCTCCAACTAGACTGGACAGCACACAGACGCTCCTAGACAACGATATCCGTCTCACAAGGCGATTTTATATTGGCCCAGGTCGTGGATTTGGATTAGTTCAAGATGACAGTCATTTCAATTACGCAAATCTGATAATCGGCCACTTAATTGGGAGACATGTCACGTAATTTCATACTTCGTCCCCCCACTTAACCTTAGACTAAACGGCAAACGTTGTTTTGGAACAACGATACTTTCAGAAAATCGCACGGAAAAGGACTCAAAAGAATCGCAAACATGATATCCGAGCCCCTCACTTACCTGTTGCTAGGGGCGGTGATCACGCACGGCAGCAGGACAAGCGGGATGATTAGAAGCATGGGAAGTCTCAGGTGATACATATTGCACGAGGGTTTCCTTAAAGAAAACGAAACATTACATTTTATAAACTCTCACACTGATTAAGCATAGTTAGAGAGACGGCTGCGTTCCTGGAATATCCAGGGTACCATCTCTAAGCGTTCCCCAACACAAAAAGCACACAGAAATCATTGCAGAAAGGCAGAAATATAAAGGTATCTCCTCTTCCAACATGCAATAAAAAAACTCATATTTTTTTAAAAGCTCCTGCAATGACAAATATCAACACCAAAATGCATCACCAAGAGCAAAGTAGAGACTTCCTTAAAACTCATTTGCTGCACCACACATTTCTGAACCTCGTTACCATCAACCTCCATCCAGTGAGACAATCAAAGAGAAAGATAATGCCAAAAAGAACCTGGTTCAGACACTCACCCTCAGTATTTGAGCCCAGTAGCCTTTGTTTCCAGAGAGATCCTAGTGCAGTGGCCGTCTTTAGTCAGGCTGTCACACACACATACACACACACAGTCGCACACTGTTATAGGCTTCCCCGACAACCACTTGTGACATCAGCTACTCCAAATATAGCCTGGTATTTCCATTAACAGGGATGGGGGTTCACTTGAAGAAACAACTAGGGTCACATTCCCTACACACACACACACACATACGTCATCCTCCTTATCATCACTTTCGTCATCATCATCATCTTCAGCGCAGTGCGTTGGTTTTCTGTAAACTCACTCTGGGGTGAAAACAGCGAAACAAGGAAACCAGAAACATTCATTTTACACCAAGACATTATATTAAGTGTCTGGGGTGACAAACTCTAAGCATTCACTTCTTATTTCCAAGAGTTCTCTCTCTGGCAGCGACCTCCCAGCACATCCGGAGATGATGAAATGTACACAGACAGGGAGGGTGTTAGAAAACATACCGTGGACTTCATTCTGTGAGCTGAATATTCAGAAAGTGAACTCGGGTTTAAATCACTGAGCCATGTTTTCCTTCCTCCACAAAGGACATCAACAATTAAATATATTGCAGATATGAGTAGTTCAGGAAAAAATCCTGATCGCAACCACAGATCTTGAGGAAAGTTGTCAACTTGTCATGGTGTGTCCCATCACAAAGTGTGTGGGCTCTGACAGGGACCCACCCCTCACCCCCCAGACCCCCTCTCTCCCCAGACCCGCTCTCCCCCACCACTGGCAGGCTTCCGGGGGCTCACCGTCAGAGCAGGCTCCTGATAAGTGCAGGGCTCTGCCCACAGCCCTGAGCCTGGGGACATGGTGGTGAGGAGCTGGGGGGATGGGATTGGCTTAATGGAAGCCTGTCTGTCCGTCCGTCTGTCCTGTGTGCCTTCTGACGGACACTGCAACACACACAAACGCTTGCGCGCGCACACACACCTGCAACGACACGACTGCGTACATGCATACACACATTTCTGAGTGTCACTGTGAGGTTGAGACTGGCAGAGCAATCTTGTGACAAGGTTGAGAAGAGAGGAGGAACAGAGGAGAGGAGGTTGAAGTATCTGGGTGGGTTGAGGAGGAGGCAGACAGACAGACACGTCTAGTGTGAGAATAGAACATGAGCTGAATGTGGAGGACAGGGCAGTTCATGTCTTCTAGAACTTCTCTGGTGTCAATAACAACTGTTGTGCGCTTGTTCTCATACTAAATTAGTAACCTATGATTTCTCAAATGTAAGACATTATACAATGTTTTCTCAATATCTTTGATACCCTTCATCACTTTTGAGCATTTTTGTACTATTAGCACCATTTTAACTCCTTTACTGTCACCAAGTGGAGAGTCAGGTTTATTGCATTCCAGATGCAATGCAATAAAACTCAGATAACCTCTTATTGGCTACAATACTGTATCCATTTTTTCCCATGGCGATGCAGGTGAGGAAATGATTATAACACATGATTATGAACCACACTCAGCTCTCTTCTGCAGGTCAGAGGTCAGAGATCACAGTCAAGGACATTGATGATATCATGAGCCCTCTGTTAATGAAATGAAGGAGATTCCTGTAATCGGTCCATCAAACACACACTCCCACCATTCCCACCCACCATTGCTACTACGCGTGCCACACACTTGGGACTGAATTAAATGCATGACTCACAGATAGGATAATTGGATAGTTGTGCTCACTGTTGTTTGGTCAACATAACTGAACTGAAAAATAATGTTTCTGAGAGGATGCATCCCACTCCAAACAACTCATTTATAATGGTCACGTGGGGTTTGGTAATAACAGTAGCTTTAGTGAAGATGTACTCTGTTTTTTTTATTACAATGTAGAACAAACTTCACTAACAAAAGGAATGTTTGACAGAGGTGTCTTTGCCTGCATGGTCCCAAAGGTGTGCTTCTTGGACAGAGCAGGCTGCAGTGAGTGTGTATGTGTGTGTGTGTGTGTATGTGTGTGTGTGTTAACTCTTTAGTACGTGTGTTGAGTACGTACTAGACACACTCTTTAGTACGTGTGTTGAGTACGTACTAGACACACTCTTTAGTACGTGTGTTCCAGTGCTGTTTGTCTATTTAGGATGGCAGGATCTGCAGACTGACAGAACCACTAGTAGCGGCCTGGCTTGTCCTCTCTCTGTCCCTGGGTGACAGCTGGTCCTCCTGGGTCGTGGTGGTCGTCTCTCTGGGACAAGTCTGCCCCTCTCCTTCGACTGAGCCGTTGGCCTGCTCATGGGACCCTCTCTGCCCTCCTCCTCCCCCTGGAGAGCAGTGCACCTGGGCCTCCTGGTTCTCCTCCGGCTGGCTCCCCTCCTCCACCACCACCTCCTTCTCTCCTGTGTCGGGCGGAGGAAGATCGGCGGCTGTCCCTGTCTGACTGGGGAATGGCTCTGCCTCTGTGCCTGTGTGACAGGGGAGGGGTCTTTGTCCTTCAGTCTGGGGGTTTGTGCGCAACCCGTCCCCTTCCAACTCCCCCCTCCCCTCTGTGGGGGTCTGTCCTCGGTCCTCGGAGAGTTTGGTGGGAGTCTGGAGTTCCATGCCTGTGTTTGGGGGGGCAGGCTGTTCCAACAGCTTGACCCCTTCCTTTCGGAACTGCCTTCGGAGGAGGATGATGACGGCAATGATGAAGATGTAGGAGGAGCCACTGAGACAGGTGATCAGTCCCAGGAATATCACTCTGCATGCAGAACACAGGGAAAATCACAACACTGACCAGCACACACATACACACACACACACACACACACACACACAGAGAGAAACACACTCACCCAATCAAACAGACACAATGCACTTTTCCGGGCCACTCCCATCACCCATGCACTCAAAGTGTACCTTCAATCTCTATTAAAAACAGTGTAAACGTTTTCAGAGAAGGCATTGGAGAAAGCTCAATGCACCCCTACAGGTGTGTGTCACACGTAGCCCATCTGAGGCATGCCTACCTGTACATGTCAGAGTCGTACATCCGGCAGGCTCCCCTGCCCCCACACTTCTTCACGCCCCACTTCAGACACGTCGAGTCGATCAGAGCCCCGAAGTATACAGGTGCTGGGATGCCACCTACAGTCCCCAGGGGCAGTACAGGTCAGTAGGCACCTGGACACCGCACCCTGAGACTGGACACTCGACAGCAACACCTCAGAATGTGTATTTCATCTTGATACATCAGCAGAGAAAAGGAGGAGGTTTACCTAGTGTTCTGACCACCAAGGTCTGGATGCCCAGGGCCAGGGATTTCAGCTCCGGCTTGATGCATCTAGGGAGTCAGATGGCTGAGCGGTTAGGGACTTGGGCTATTAATCAGAAAGTTGCCGGTTTGATTCCCGGCAGTGAAAATGACGTTGTGTCCTTGTCTTACTTACCTTGAGGGAATGTCCCTGTACTTACTGTAAGTCGCTCTGGATAAGAGCATCTGCTAAATGACTAAATATAAGTCATTCATATCAGAACAGGGACACTGACAGGCCAGTGAATAGTTGAAGCGAGGGAGGATGTTGTTGAGAGAGTTTGTAAAGTGTCCACTGACTGACTGGCTGTGGTTGGACTTTGAAAGAACAAAGGAAGGAAGCACACGTAAGGTGTGCTGGAATGGGAACACCTCAATGAAGAAAGGAAAGGGTTTGGAACGTGGGCCCCAGCCAGCTGGGAAAGTCAAGTAAAAGAGAAAGTACCCCTGCTAACGCAAAACCAAGCCTTTCAAACGTGGGGAATGAGAGGAGGACTTGATGTTAGGTGTGATGGATGAAGGCACTGACCGGATGATGACCATGTATCCTGGGGTGGCTCCCAGAGAGTTGATGAAGGAGCTGAGGACTGACACGGCCATGTAGGAGGTGAAGCTGCGGCTGCAGTCTCTGCCGCGAGGACACTGGCCGAGAGACACAGAAGCACTGCCCCCTGGAGGCCAGGAGGACACACAGCTGCAGTTGTGGAACACCTGGTGGGAAAATAGACACTGAGAATCAAAAATGACAGAAAAAAGAAACAAAAGAATACTTCTTTTAGACTGCAAGTATTGATACAGTAGGTTTTACTCTTTTAAGTAATATCAATAGAAATATTTGTGTACTCAGTTTATTCAACTCAGGGACCATTCTAGAATATGACATCTCTATGATTCTAAACCACATCAGCACATGCCGTGTTGTCCCACATCCGTGTGGTTACCGTGTTCTTGCCGTAGCCGGACGATGCGACGCAGCCGGCCAGACACGGGGACATGTACGTGAGGCCGTTCTGAGCACACACAGGGTCCCACTCCCTGACCGAGCAGGAGCAGCCCTGGTTACACTCAGAGAACAGCTCGCTGTCGTTGTAGGACAGCCCTGGGGTCCTGGGGGGCAGGCCACAGGTCAATACCACACCACACTCACATGACACACAGAGCGGCAGGATCTACCAGAGATGGTCGACCGACGCCCTGGAGCATCGAAATACTAACAGTACATGAATTATATGGAGAAAGATATTTAAAAAGTGTCTTTGGTTGAGATCAACCAGGGATCTTTGGCTTGTTGTGATCTGGTATGATCTGGTGTGATCTGGTGTTACCTGCTACAATACAATCTGGTGTGATCTGGTGTTACCAGGTTGGATGCTAAATGCTGGGATCTGGTGAGACCTGGTGTAATGAGGTGGGATCTGGAGGGATCCGGGGATCTTGTTTACCCATTGTAGGACACAGTCAGGCCGGCCATGGGCACGTTGTCACACTTGGTGCCAAACTGGAGGAGGAGGAGGAGGTAGGCCAGGAAGGAAGTGACGAAGGATAGCTGGGCGCCAGAGACGACGCTCAGTTTATACCTCTTCATCAGCAGCCCACCCAGGAAGATCCCTATGGCAACCACTGGCAGGTTGAGCACACCTGCAGGGGGTAGGAGGGAGTGAGGTGAGTCTGGACTGGCATAAATGTTCAAATCTGACAGTTGAGGAGTGAGGGCTGTTTTAAGCGTGCTTTAAGAATCTGTCTATTTTTGAACTCAGTTGTGTCTCCCTCCTTTCCTTCAATTCTTGCTTCCTTTTTTCCTTTCCGCCTTTCCTGGAAAGTCTTCATCTATGCTGGAATAGTGAGTATGGTCTTTTTGTGCAGTAATGAGCAGTGAGGGGCTGTGTCTGACCTATGAGGAAGTTGGCTCTGGATGCCGACTGTCCGAACTGCTGCTCCATGTACTTGGCCTTGAAGGTGAGCAGGCCAATGAAGGAGTTGAACTTCAGGATGCTGCCGCACAACAACAGGAAGTAGGCTGGAGTTCCCAGCAGCCTCTTCAGGGAGGGCAGGAAGCCTGAGGAAAAACAACAGAACCAAAATGACTGTCACTTCTTAATGCTTCACGTCTTTTTCGATGAGCTTTCAGGCATTTCTTATCTGCCCACACCTCAACTTTGTCCTTGTCTACAACTCTCCTGTCGGCTTACCTTTGGCAATGTCGGCCATCTTCATATTGTTGTGGTTGGTGCCATTCTCCACCCCCTCCGGAGCATCTGAGGGAAGCTTGTTCTCCTCGCCCTGCTTGGGCAGCGAGCGGGGCAGGAACCAGAAGGGGATGCTGGCCAGTAGTAAGATGATGGAGGAGACAAAGAAACCCAGCCACCAGGCCCCCACCCAGCGGGCGTCTTTAGGGGTGATGGTCACGCTCTCTGGAAGAAACACACACACCAGGAAAACCACACCCTTTTCCCTTTCACAATAAAAGTGCAAACAAACAACAACACGCTGACTGACACTTGCCGCTAGTACATAATAGACACAGTAAGTCAGTGTGATGTGTGCCACTTACCAATATCAACATGTCCAAGATCGACATAGAGCCGAGCACAGTAGGAGCCAAGTAGAAATCCAAACATGGGCCCCAACAGAGTGATAGTCTGCAGACAAGCTGCCAATCACATTACAGAAACCTCAGTCCAATGGAACTACACTGAATGACAATACTTCCTGATTAACATCTACACACTGAATTCACTCAGAGAGTGATGGCTCTGTCTGCAGTGAGACAGCTCACCGATGTAAAAAGGGGAGTTCTCGGCTTTGGCGAAGTCGTCAACGTAGGAGATGCCGAGGGGGGTGACGGGGGTCTCCCCAATGCCTCTCAGGGCATTCCCCAGGAACACATAGATCCACATGTGAGAGCTGGAGTCCTTCACACAGGCTGTCCACACACGCACACACACACACACACACACTTTACAGTTACAGATACTGGACACAATACGCTGAGACAGGGGACGCTGGAGTGGATAAGATGACCCTACCTGTGTTGCTGTCAGAGGACGGCTCCATCAGTATCTCTGGGACAACGGAGGTCTGTCTCATGGGAGGAGCACAGGGGGCTATACTGATGTTCTCATTCTGAGAACCCTGGATGACGGTGTCAAAATTATATCTACAGGAGAGACACATTTCAGTCATTTCTTTGAACTTTTTCTTGCAGCTTTGACACAAACTCATAATCTACTAGTGGAATCCCACCGTCCCATGAAGAAGTGTGGCAGGCCGGTAAGGAAGGAGCCCACGGCCATGAGGAAGCATCCCATGCCGATGAGTCGGGGTCGATGCAGCTTAGCTCCAAAATGGCTGACTAGAGCCAGGAACAGCAAGTTGCCTGTACAGACAGGATTCAACACCATCTAAACCACTGAGGGCCAAGTTAGCATCCTAAAACCTCTCTGACACTTCAGGGTGTATCAAAGACATGTTCTTAACCTGACGAGAGAATGTAGTTCAAGGCTCAACAAACGACTATAAGTGAAGGTGAGTGGAAAAAAACTGAAAGTTGGTTGTAGATGTTTGCGGGCAGGTACCCATCTCAAAGCTGCCGTCGATGAGCCCGATGAGGGAGCTGGAGAGGTCGAAGCGCCTCTCGATCTGAGTGATAGAGCTCTTCATGTAAGTCCCCGCCAAGGCCTTGGAGAAGTAGGCGAAGGATAGAGCTACGATAAACATCTGTGGAGGAGGGGAAGACCTGCGTGTTAGACACACTCTACAACCTCATCACCGATCACCGTGGCTCCAGCTCAACATCTTCACTTGAGAAAACCTTCAAACTAATTTTTGATGTTGGATTACATTCCTATAAAAGCGATTTAAGGTCACACACATTTGTTTTCCAAAAGTAACCCACCTAAACATAGAGAAAAATAAATATTGAAAGGATCTCAACAACCACACGACATGCAACAGTATGTCTTCTGATCTCCAACGTTTATTTACTCATTTTATGTTTTTGTTTTGCACTGTCCCTTTAGTGACCTTGAGTGTGGAGCAGCAGGCTGGTTTGGAGGTCTTCTGGTCAGGGACACACAGGGCCTGCTGGCTGGTCAGCCTCTCTCTGTCCTCTGCTGGGTCCCCCATGACCGAAGCTGCCTCTGTCTGCCTCAGGAACCACACATGCACACAGAGCAGCATCTGTTAGCCTCACTCACCCTCCCAGCTGGGTTGTGTTGGTGGGACATGATGTTGTAACAGGTTGTGAATGTTTTTCCGACATTCCCTATTGGGAACCAAATTCTCAATCTATAATCGACCAATCTGAAAGGCTGAAGATGCTTTTTGTTCCTGACAACCTCTTCTACAATGCTGGACTCAGAAATACAAGCCTCTTTAAATTATTTTCAGTGAGTAAATATGTGGCCTGTCTCTTGGGCCCACAGATGCTCGCTGCTTAGCGTCTGAGACACTTCAGGAGGGAGGGCAGGAGGAGACACAGGGCAGGAGATCTCTGGACAACTGAAATACTCGGAAATCCTATTGTAGCTCTATGGAGGCTTTATCCAGAGTTGAACTGAACGTCTCATGTGGAGAGACTGCATAAAATATACTTTTAGTTTAGTAGCGGGTTTTGTCTCCAAGGACACTTGGCTGCTGTCTAGGTTGGGTTACAATGTTAATGAGTCAAAGGAGCTCTTTGTCTTAATTCATGGTCAACTTTCCCCTGCAGGAAGGCTTTACAAACAATCACAGTGACATGCAAGTTTTATCATTTACCCACACGTCAGTCTGACAACACAATCATTCCCTCTAACAAAAAGACACACTGTCTCTCCAATATTAGTATGACTGAGAGAAAGTAAGACTATTTTCGGGTCATGAAGAAGGTTACTTACTTTGGCTCTTAAGAATCCAAGTTTGTTTCTTTGCGATGTCTGCAGCTGTCAGGTCAAGACTTTTGGATCCATGATTCACCATGAAAAGCTCAAATCAAACTGTGTTCGTTTTCTGGGTAGAAATAGAGAGATGCTGTTATGGACCTCACTCGCACAGTGTTGCCTGTCGCAGTACTGAACAAAGGCTGGGGCAGTTTTACTGTTTTCAGGTCTTACTTTGATAATCCCCTTCAGATTTAGCCTGGTTAAGCCTCCCACCCAAAGTGCAGGCCCCAGGAATATCATTCATTATAGAAACAACTCTCACAACAACAGAGTCAACTGTACAAGCACCTTTAGAAGGCCTTACACACACAAACACAACCACACCTGCAGAAATACACATTCTCTCTCTCTCTCTCTCTCTCTCTCTCTCTCTCTCTCTCTCTCTCTCTCTCTCTCTCTCTCTCTCTCTCTCTCTCTCTCTCTCTCACACACACACACACACACACAGACATAAACTTTACTTAATTACTCAACTGTCAGCATGTTAGTTACACATTTTATACATGTGGTCATCTTGTTGTAAGTGTCTGAATGAATTCCCTATGGCTTACCTGGTTAACTGTGGCTTAGATAAGATCCCTTGAACACCCAGCCTGAGTTACAGCTCTCCTCTCCTCCTGGTTTCTGCTGAACTGCAATGTGTCCTATCTCAGCTTGAGTCTCCTGTCCCTGTGTGCCTGCATCTGTGTGTCTGTCTGTTCATCATCCTGTCCTTCTGCGCCCAGGTCTCCGAAAGGCCCAGTCTTGGAGCGGTGGGCTGCAGCGCTACTGAGAGCAGGCCCAACAAAAGGCCTGGCAAATTTCTATTCCGTACACATGCCAACCCAGGATGGGACGGCAACAAGTGACCAGAGAGGGAGGGAGAGAGGGAGGAGGGGAGAAGGAGGGGAAAACAGGGATACCAGACAGCACAAAGGAGCGCAGGTGGGGGGGAGAGGAGTTGGGAGAGTGAGAAAGGTGAAGAGGAGAGGAAGAGAAAAATAGATTCTACATGGATTCTTCCAACTATCCATTTCCCCCTTTTAAAAAGAAAACTGCTTTAACTGCGTGTATTGTTTTATACCCAACTGTAGTAGCCCATACAGTCTGACATTTCATTACTGGTTGCCCAACTAAATCAACAAAGCCCAATTAGTCCCTGTGACCTACTGGGCGTCCAGAACCTGACCAGCGCCAGCTCTACAGTGTTACGGTTCACAGTAGGAGATCTGGGTCTGAGCCAAGGAATTTGTTATTAATGCATTAACCAGCATGTGGTTCAGGCCAGCAGGCAGGCATGTAGTTGGGAAAGAGGGAGACAGGCTGTCTGGCATACAGACAGGCAGACAGACAGGCTGTCAGGCAGACAGACAAGCAGACAGACAGGATGTCAGGCAGACAGACAGGCAGACAGACAGGCTGTCTGGCATACAGACAGGCAGACAGACAGGCTGTCAGGCAGATAGACAGGCGGACAGACAGGCTGTCATGCAGACAGACAAGCAGACAGACAGGATGTCAGACAGACAGGCAGACAGACAGGCTTTCTGGCATACAGACAGGCAGGCAGACAGGCTGTCAGGCAGACAGAGAGGCTGTCAGGCAGGTAGGCCGACGGGCAGGAAGACAGGTTGCCAGGCAGACAGACGGGCATGTGAACCTGCAGCTTTACCCTCACTGGAGTTTTAGGGATTAAGGTTTAAGAGCCCAACACATTCCTGCACAGCGAAAGAGAGGAAAGCTATCAGCAGCACCCTTGATTTTTACAATCCCTCTCTTTTATTGGACATTAGACACACAAATGAAGGACTTTTGGAACATGCAATGTCAAGTTTACTTAGTTATGGGACATGGTTTGTATTGTAGCGATTAATACTCAACGCTTTTAAAACAACATTTAATTTCACCTTTTTACTTGGTACCAATTTCACAGATTTTATATTGTTCAAATTGTATTTCATGTGCATTCTAATATGCCCAGTTAAAATATTTGTCCACAATTTAGCAGACAGTTGTGGTCTACAGCATCGTCTAGTGGTCACGAGTAGGTACTGTCTCTGTTCGGAACGTGCTTGCATGGTATCTTATAAGGTCAAAGTTGGATATTATCTTCAGTAACGGACCAATGTAAAAACAAAATAATACTGCAATTGTAATGATGAACTGAGTGTATGGCTGTATGGTCAACACTGGTGAGTATGTCTGTTAATGGTTGGACATGATGTAGATCGAGGTAATCGTAACAACAAAACACAAACTGCCAAAGAATGAACATGTCCTAACTATAGCTGTACACATCTTGACACACCAGTCAAATTGAAAACAGAGATTTAAAAAATTATAATTCAGTACGTACAACCAACTATAGTTTCCACTACAAAACAATACTTCTAAACAGCACCAAGCCTAAAGGGTAAGGAAACACAGCCAGATGGGAACGATCTGTAGGGTAAGTAAATATTATGTAACGAGCTTTCAAGACAGGACAGTAAGAGTCATGTGTTGACAGAGACCAAGGCTTGTATGTGTCTAGATCATAATTACAGTATGTACAATAGTCCTTCAGTAAAGTTCTGTTAGACGTTCAAGATATTGTTAGAGTGTGTGTCGGGGGCGTGTGTGTGCATCTGTGCATGAATGTGTGTGTGTGTGTGACGGGGGTGTTATGTATAGAAAGCAAATCGGTGACATAACGTTTTGAATTCTAAAAGTCATTGAATGCTTAATATTGAAATTTAAACACCACCGAATTTGTTGGTTTTGAATTCAACTCGCATCGCGTTGGGTGTGAACGCAGCGTTAGTGTATGTGCATGTGCATCTGTGTGTGTGTGGGTGTATGTCTGTCAGTCTTTATTGGAGGTTGCTCCACATCACAACCCTTCCTGTCCTCCATCTTAGATGGTGCTCTCTTTCTCAAGGTCCTCCTTCTTCACCGTGTGTGACGGGCCGTTGGTGCCGCCCTCCAGAGCCGCAGCCTTGGCCTGGCTCCTCAAGGCCAACTTCTTCTGTCTTTTGGACAGGCGGTGGTACAGGACACCCCACAGCAAGTAGGACAGTGTGTACAGGCCGTAGAGGAGGCCCAGGAACGTCACTCTGGAAGGAGACAGAACGACAGGTTAGAACGGGTCATCTCCTGCCTCGCTGTGATGTGTAACGTGTTTGGGCTTGGAGTTTAGGTTTAACGCCTTGGGTGTCGGACGTCTAACCGGCATCTGTAAAGCCTTTAGTGACTGATGGGCAGATTTTCTGTATACACAAAGCTTGTGTCTTTGTGAGGTCAAGAGGTCGCTCTGAGGGCCCCTGGAAGGACACATATAGATCTGGGAATGCACTCTGTGCAACCTCTGGAGAGCGAGGAAGAAGATAATGGTCTCCAAACTCAGTTATGACCGCATCACCTGTGCGCCGTTCCCCTGTACATCATTCGTGGAATGTCTACTGTTTAAGGGCATGTTTTGGTGGTTACTATATCTGTACTGTCCAGCTAATGTATATAATTGCCATCTAAGAGACATGTTTCTCACTCATGCCAACCACCTGACGTGGTAACATGATCCGAGCAGCTCGACTAATAAACCAAGTCAACTCTTTTACATTGTGGTGTATTCCTTGGCCCATCTTCTGACAGAAAAATCATCTAACAGTGACAAAGCCATGTTGAAATACTTTCAACAGAGCAGTCTCCTGGAGTTATTTCCTGTTACCTGAATGCATGCGAGTCGTACAGTCGACACGCCCCTTTGCCTCCACACCTCTTGGAGCCCCATTTCAGACACGTCCTGTCAATCAAAGCTCCAAAGTATATAGGAGGAGGGATGCCACCTGTAAACACACACAAAGACGTCAAAGACAATCTACCGCATTTCAAATGGACCAGTTCCAGAATGACGGCGTCCATCGATAGTGCTCACCCAGCGTCCTAACGATCAGTGTTTGCATGCCCAGAGCCAGGGACTTCAGGTCAGGTTGTATGGACCTGAAACACAGAGACAGACACGCTTCAAACCCCTCTACTGTACTCATCGTGACGTGGTCACTCGGAAACGGTAACCCACAGCCCGTCGAACGTCCGGTTGAATTGCCTGTCGTCGAGGCTGAGTTATCGACATCCAGACGGGCTGTACTGCATGGATGGCGGGGAGCGGAGGGTCTAACCTGAGCAGGACGATGTAGCCGGGCGTGGCCCCGCAGGCGGAGACGAAGGCCCCCACCACGGACGCAGCCATGTAGAACTTAAACATGAAGTCACAGTCACTCCTCCTGGGACACTGACCCAAGATGGCCGACATGTTCCCAGCTGGGGCGCTCGTCTCCTTCACGCACGTGCAGTTGTGAAACACCTGGGGGCGGAGGACGGGGGACATGTAGATCGGAGTGTGTGTGGGTGAGTGTGTGTGTGTGTGTGTCCAATTCACTGATAGGCGTTCAAGCCCATCATTAAAGATCAACAAGAAAATTATATTTAATAATAATGTTGGGGTAGATTTGTGGGACTTGTGATTTATAGCTTGATGTGTGACCTAGGTAATTAAAGTTTCTCTAAGAGAGGGAAATGTGACCAGCAGAGATTCAGCCCTGCAGGGGTCAGCCGGCCAGGGATATCTCCATGGAGACAGACTGATGTATGTACACATAAAACAGGTACCAGTGGATTGAATAAGTCGACAGACTATGGTGCTCTTTTCTCCATCTCACTACACGTTCATCTATCTGTCTAGCTGTGTATGTGGCCTGGAGTGAGTGTGTGTATGTTTGGTGGTGCACATCTCACCATCTCTCTGGAGTGTGTGTATGTGTATGTTTGGTGGTGCACATCTCACCATCTCTCTGGAGTGTGTGTATGTTTGGTGGTGCACATCTCACCATCTCTCTGCCCTTTCCTGTAGAGGTCGTGCACCCGGCCAGGCACGGTGACGCGTACGTCATGCCGTTGTAGGCACACACAGGGTCCCAGCGCCTCAGAGAGCAGGAGCAGCCCACGTTACACTGAGACAACAGGCTCTCCTGCTCATACGACACTGCTGACAACCTGGGAGAACACACACAAACACACACGCACACACACACAGAGAGGGCCATAAGGTTAATTGTGTTATGTTTTTGTAATTTACCTTAGGCTCGATGCTGTAATGGATAACTATGAACTGTAACAGATAACTATGAAGGATAATAACAACAACCGCTGCCGGTACGTAACCTTTAGCAGCCTCATAGGCAGGTCTGTGAACCCACCCCTGGTAGGAGACGGTCAGGCCGGCCACCTGGCTGTTGTCACAATACAGGAAGTACTGCAGCAGGAGCATGCAGAAGGACAGTAAGGAGGCGCTGATGGACACCCTGGCCGCTCCCAGAATGCTCAGCTTGAAGCACTTCATCAGCAGACCTCCTGTGATGATCCCCAACGCCACCGCGGGCAGGTTCATCGCCCCTGGGAGGTCACACACACATAATACATGAAATAGTAGCTCATCGTGGTTCACCATGCCCCTTGACTAACACCAGGGTACAATGAGCCTGCTTTACCTATCATGAAGATAGCCTTGGAGGGAGACTGGCCGTACACCTGCTCCATGAACTTGGGTTTGAAGGTGATCATGCCGATGAAGCCGTTGACCTGGACGAGGGAGGTGCAGATGATCAGCAGGAAGACCGTACTGAAGAACAGCCTCCGCAGGGATGGGATGAAATCTGGAGACAAGGGAGGCAACATTGTTTACTAAACACGTAGAGAAAGAGAAGGGAAAAGAGTGGGATAACTGTGAAAGACACTGTGTGTGTGTGAGAGAGAGATAGTGTGATAGAGACTGTGTGTGTGTGTCTGTGTGAGAGAGGAAGGGAGAAAGAGAGAGAGAGAGCAGGAGAAAGAGAGAGAGAGAGAGCAGGAGAGAGAGAGAGAGCGAGAGAGCAGGAGAGAGAGAGAGAGAGAGAGAGAGAGAGAGAGAGAGAGAGAGAGAGAGAGAGAGAGAGAGAGAGAGAGAGAGAGAGAGAGAGAGAGAGAGAGAGAGAGAGAGAGAGAGAGAGAGAGAGAGAGAGAGAGAGAGAGAGAGAGAGAGAGAGAGAGAGAGAGAGAGAGAGAGAGAGAGAGAGAGAGAGAGAGAGAGAGAGAGAGAGAGAGAGAGAGAGAGAGAGAGAGAGAGAGAGAGAGAGAGACATAAAGAGAGAGACAGAGAGAGACAGAGAGACATCGCCCAGGTGTGGCATTAACAGGGGTTAACACATCTGGAACTCCGGCTTGATACATGTAATACAATATTGCATTTCTATTTGCTACTGTGGTCTGTGAAAAGTATCATACATATGGTTAATACATATTTACCTAGTGAAGCTGGTTACTCTTAATCCTAACCAAGGTTGTAAAGACCAACCTATTTACTTACTAAATTCACATGCCTTTAGACTAAGCCTGGTGTGTTGAGAAACAGTAAATGGCCAATCACTGCTTGAACATGGTAAAGTTGGTTTCAGGGTCAAGTGTCCTGCACACTTTCTTCCAGATCACAAGGCTGTAATGTCCATGAATGATTGAAAGAAAACCTACACATAAATCTGGTGTCCCCATGACAAATCTGTTGCCCTTGTAAAAACTCTGCTGCCCCAGATCCAGACAAGCACTTTGGCCTCTTACTGATCTACCCTTACACACAGACAAGGTTAAAGGGTTTGGAATGCACCAGGTGGAGGGTTGGAGCTGACACGCACCTCGGGCCATCTCGGCCATGGTGACAGGTTTGTCCTGTGCTGGGTCACTGCTGTCCTCAGGGAGGAAGCCCCCCTGCTCTCCCTCTGAGGCCCCTGGGTCCTGGCTCTGGCTCTGGCCCTGGCCTTGGCTCTGGCCCCGGCCCTGCTTAGGGAGGGACTTGGGAAGGAACCAGAAGGGAATTCCAGCCAGGAGCATGATCACTCCAGTCAACAGGAAGCCAAGCCACCAGGCCCCAACCCAGCGAGAGTCCTTGTGGTTGATCGAGATTGTGTCTGGGTGGAGGGGAGATGAGAGAGAGAGGAAAGGAAAGGAGATGTTGTTGATCAATCACTGATGTTAGGCAAACCACTAGTGTAGGTCAACAAAAGATTGTTAATAAAATATCATAAATACTGCTAATATTATATATAATAAGGTATTACATAATATTATATCATGGACCAATTTATTGAACCTAATGGTAGATGAATAACAGGCTCTAACGACAATAGCATAACAGGTAGTTCCAGTATTGCTACATGACCCTTGGCATCAATTTCCTAAGAGGATCTGTGGTGACCCAACCGCAAACAGGCCACGATCACAAACAAACACAGTTGCTGTCAATCACCCCATGTAGCAACATCGGCAATGCCAATAAAGTACGATATAAAAGGACTAATGAAAAATCAAGTGCCAATTAAATGTAATTTGGGATAGAGGAAACAGCCTATGTCAGACTTTCTAACATGGCAAACAACCAACCAAACATCCAGGACATCAGGAGTGTGTTACCTAGATCCACTGTTCCAACATCCACGTAGACCTTAGCCAGGAAGGAGCCCAGCATGAACCCAAACATGGGGCCCAGGATCCCCACAGTCTGTATACACGCTGAAGCAGGAAGAGGGAGAGAGAGACGAGGAAGAGAAAAAAAGAACTGATTGCATCGACTGTTAAATGGAGACACTGTCTTGGTTGACTTTGTTAATAAAGAGTTCAAGCTATAGTAGCCTTTAATCGTAGAACACGTGAGAGATTGTTGCTACGGTAACCTCCCCAGGTAGAAGATGAAAGGTGTTGCCGCTGTCGTGGCAACGTACCCAGGTAGAAGGCGGTGTTCTCCTCTCTGGAAAAGTCATCCAGGTAGGAGACGCCCAGGGGCATGATGGGGGTTTCTCCGATGCCCCTGAGCATGTTCCCCAGGAAGACGTAGATCCACAGGTAGGAGCCCGCCTCCTTCTCACACGCCGCCTGGTTCTCCGCAGAGGGGGCGGCCTCCGACACTCTCAGGCTGTGGTTGGACATGCAGGGCAGGATGGTCTCTGTAGAGTTCTCCTCGGAAAAGTGCTTGATGCTCGTCTCATACTTGTACCTGAGGGAACGGAGACCACAGGCCAGTTGTGTGAAGGAGACGTTGTTTCACTGCTGTTGCGTAACTCTTTTTGGTGTTTGTGCGTATCCATGTGTTTTCCTTTGCTGCTGAACACGGTGAACTGTGACAGTCGCTGACTCACTGTCCCTGGAAGAAGTGTGGCAGGGCGGTGCAGAAGGACCCAGCCGCCATGATGAGACAGCCAGCGCCGATCAACCGCGGCCGATGCATCTTGGCTCCAAAGTAGCTCACAAACGCTATCACCAGCAGGTTGCCTGACCAAACAGAAAGACACACACACATTTAGTCATTTTAGCAGACGCTCTTATCCAGAGCGACTTACACTAAGTACAGTGACATTCCCCCCGAGACAAGTAGGGTTGAAGTGCCTTGCCCAAGGACACAACATCATTTGACATGAACCGGAAACCTTCTGATTAATAACCCGATTCCCTAACCGCTCAGCCATCTGACCCCCACACACCCCCCCCACACACACGCAAACAAGAAAGAGTTCAGAAATACTATAAAGATAGTGGGAAAACAGGTCACAAAGATTACAATGAGATAGTCTACTTTAGTGTTTTGGTGTTTTGATTTTTTTTCGCAAAGTAAGCTCATCTGCATCGTTAAGTTTGAGTGGGGGGGATTCAGCTCGGAGTCAGAGGACAGAGGACAGTCAGAGGACAGAGGACAGTCAGAGGACAGTCAGAGGACAGAGGACAGTCAGAGGACAGAGGACAGTCAGAGGACAGTCAGAGGACAGAGGACAGTCAGAGGACAGAGGACAGTCAGAGGACAGTCAGAGGACAGAGGACAGTCAGAGGACAGAGGACAGTCAGAGGACAGTCAGAGGACAGAGGACAGTCAGAGGACATACCCATCTCAAAGCTGCCGTCGATGACTCCGATGAGGGAGCTGGGGATGTCGAAGCGCCTCTCGATCTGAGTGATGGAGCTCTTCATGTAGCTGCCCCCAAAGGCTTTGGCAAAGTACACGAAGGAGAGGGAGGCCAGGAAGAGCTAGGGAAACACACCACCTGACAGTTGGTACTGGAGCGAACCAGGTTAACATGGCTGGGGCTCGGATATTTGGTGCTGGTCTAAATGCTTTGTGACAGAAAGGGAATGTGAGGAATAACGCCATGTTCCCACCGGCGTTATGTTGGTGTTTGTCATTGAACAACGTAGAATGACACAGCACACTATGTAACTATTTGTCTTGCCCCCTTGTGAGCTTCCAGCAACCTTTCCCTCAATGCTCTCCCCTTCTCCCCTCAGATTGAGATCAAAGTTGGTTTGCTCTTTTTTTCTATTGGTAGATTGCAGTTTTTGTGTAAGTAAGCATGTAGTAAAGAGAGTTAAAGATTAAAGACCTGGGGTGACGGGCTATCCCACGTCTGTGTTTGCACAATACCTTTATAGGGTGTGTAACACCCACCACAAACCCCTGCCAATCACTTTTATATATGCTGCAGAGCAGCCCTGTTTAAATCCAACCTGCTATTTAAATGAAAACATCTGGTTTACCTTAACATTGTTAAGTAAATCAATAATCTATGACAGATCATTTAACACTAATTAATCGATCAGTTCACTTCACAAATACCATTGCATTTAAATCAGTGTTTTAACTTGTATATAGCTTCCACACCATCCAACCACTAAAACCATTGAATCATGTTTTGAATACAATGACAGGTACTTCTGGTAATATTATTTATGCAATTCAAGACACTTTCCACTGAGTAAGGCATGAAGAAAGGACTTTACAAAGAGCACCCACCTAGGTTACATTCCTCTATTTTGAAGCACCTGTGAAGGATGAAGGATGTAAAAACTGACCTTGAATTGAGAGCAACAAGCTTCACGTGGTTGCTTGGTTTCCACACTCATCGTGACGACGGGCAGACAGGCAGGAGCTGAGAGCAGACAGACAGGCAGGAGCTGAGAGCAGACAGACAGGCAGGAGCTGAGAGCAGACAGACCGGCAGGAGCTGAGAGCAGACAGACAGGCAGGAGCTGAGAGCAGACAGACAGGCAGGAGCTGAGAGCAGACAGACAGGCAGGAGCTGAGAGCAGACAGACCGGCAGGAGCTGAGAGCAGACAGACAGGCAGGAGCTGAGAGCAGACAGACAGGCAGGAGCTGAGAGCAGACAGACAGGCAGGAGCTGAGAGCAGACAGACAGGCAGGAGCTGAGAGAACAGCCTCCGCAGGGACGGGATGACAGAGAAGTTTCAATTCTAAATCCAAGCTAGACTTTATGTTACACATTTTCCTTCTGAACCTGCCACTGCTGTGTAATAACATTTACTAGTGATCCCAAACAAAAAACATTATCTTCTGAGCAACAAGATATAATATTTCTCTCTCTTTCGAGATAGCATCAAATAAGTGCTGAATATCAAACTACTGCATTCACAAGAAACAATGCATCAACAATCAATGAAAGGATATTGATTTAGGAAAAGAGAAGGGAAAAAACAATTATTACCTGAATAGCAGATGAGGTTCCTGTGCTGAGATGAGGAATGACTGGATGAGTGGTGGAGAGGCAGAGTTCTTGTTGATGGGACTTTGGTCGAGGTCTTATCTCAGAGACATTATAACATCAGTCCTAATCAGTAACTAAGCTTGCATGTGTGCTTGTTGATCATGTCAACAAAACGTCCCCTAAAAAATGTGAGTGCCCATAACAAGAGCTGAGTACTTTCAAGGGATCCTGGTGGGGGCACAGATTTCACTCCAGAGGGTCCACTCTTAGAGTCCAACTGCACCTGAATGAGAGATCCAGGTATTGCAAGTCATGTGTGTCTATAGCTTGCTCGAAACGGAGGCAATTCTTTTCTCACAGGATCCAATTCAGTAAATTTAGCTGCAGATCTTACAGCACGAAGTCTACCAGTCCATTTGTCAATACTTTCACAGGACTTCAAACTATTCACACCTTCTCATTGATTGATTGGTCAATGGATTACTGGCTGTCAGATTGATTATGTGCCATTTTTAGATTAGTGCTTCTTTCCTGTGGCCTATTAATCACTGCTTGCTCTAAGACATCAGACCATGACCAAGACAGTTACCTGTATGATGGAACAGGCTGTTTGGAAACATCAGAAAAGTTGCATAGACAAGTTTGTAATTAATGTTGTTAAAGGCGATCTTTCTTCAAGAAAGTAGCAAAGAGTTTATTTGAAAAAATGTTTAATCAATTTAATGTAAATCAACATTATATCAATTGTATACATGTATATTAAAGCAGTAGACCATAAAAATACCATTTGTGTGCATTGTTGCTAGAACTTCAAGAAAGAGTGTGCAGTATGTGTGTGTACTTTTATAGGACAGTCCAGGGTGTCCCATCAGGTCTGACAACACTGTCAAACCAAATAATCAATAAACCAGACACATGCCAGGCAAAAAAAGAGTTAAATCATGCTATTTGAAAACCTTAAAAAATTATCTTTTCCACAATAAAGATTTAATGTTTCATTTCCATGAAAATGTGTTCACATTTTTATCAGATCAAATTTAATTCATACAATTACAAAAAGTAAGACAGGTGATCTTGTTCAGTGCTCCTATTGTGTCTATCTATGTTAATCAACGCTATAAATGGTGCTGTTGGGATTGAAACAGCTGCTACTTCTTGTTCTAGGTTCCTTACAACAGCCTCTGGGTTGAGGAGCAGTCAGCAGCTTTACCTCAGCACAGGGCAACCCTTGCAGTGACAACTGGTGATATGCTGATACCGGTACTGTCTGGGTCCCTCAGCGCACGCCAGGCTCACATTCTTCCACTCGTAGTTCTGCTCTCTGCAACACTGGCACTGTTCCACCTGGATCAGCCCTCCAACCAACACCCAGCTGGGGAGGAGAGGCACGTGAGCATTCAGACAGCTGAATCAACTGTGCTCACATGAAAACGATGGCGCATGTTATTGGTGATTTACAACGCGGTCTTACCTGGTCTTAGTGTCACACTGACCCTCACAGATTGGCAGTCTGAGGGTGGCACTGCACTCGTTCAATGTGATGTTTGCGAAAGATAGCCTGGGGGCACATGTCTGGTTACCTGGGTTAGAGAGAGACACAAACAAATAGTCAAATTGGATTTATGGATTTAACTACCAAATATTTACATGACCACTCCAAAACTTTAACCGTTTTCTTACCAGTCAGCATGTGTCAACAGTGGATAGTTTATTGATGTAGCTACTGTTTAACTTTGAGATGTAGACAGTGCACTGTTTTACCTCAACCACTAGATGGCAGCACTAAACTATCTGAAGGAGACTTACACGTGTAGCAGCAATGTCGATCATCCCATACTCTCCTCTCCTGAAAACAGATAAAAACAAGGTGTTCACATGGTCTGGTGAAGGGTTTAGTAACCCCACAGCTGAAGTGCGTACAGTTTGTACAGTACTGAATTTAATGTCTCGTGATCAAAGAGAGGGTTGTGTACCTGGGGGCAGTTCTGTTTGGGACAAACCCTGGTGTTTGTCTGAACGCCATTCCTGGTACAACTATAGGACACACAGGGCTGAGCAGGGTCTGTCCACGTGTCTCCAACCTAACCGCACACAACACAGACACGCACAACAACAGACAACTAATCAGCAACCTGTCACGTATTAGTAAATAATATTAAATGATATACATTGGAATGTTGCTTACCCTGTACTCCATTCCATCGTGCGAACATATCTTCTCAACTGCAAGTGAAAGATCAATGAGTGAGTTCTGTCAATGAACCTTCCAAATAACATCTAGCAAAACATTCTCGACATCTACACGTGCAAAAACACTTCTTGGTTCTCAGCGTCAGATTTGAGATTGTAGAAAGGAGGTGTGTGGGGTGTCCGTACCGCAGACTTGTTCGTTGCAGCAGCCAGGCAGCAGCTGTGAGCTGCCGCTGCAGAGGGGGGCGGGAGGGAGAGGGAGGAGGACACACTCCTCGCTTTTAGTCTGGTTGTTACACGTGCACATGTGACAGTTGGACTTCCAACTCTCTCCAACCTGGGACACACAGACACAGAGCTTCAACATCCACACGCACACACACTTAAAATGCCAATTATGCATTAACAGTGATAATGCATCACTAATATGTGTGCGTGTGATATATGTGATAATGTATCAACTCTCACCTGCTTGGGCTCTCCAAGAGGTCCCTTACAGGCTGAAAGACAAGATGAAGGGGGGACATTGAATAGTAACATGACCAATAAAAAAATATACAGTATATAGAGAGATTAACAGAATAAATTGTATTGCTAATATTTATTTGTCTTAATCAAATATTTATATAAATCTGTCATATCTCAAGGTAAAATATTTGTATTGACAGACGCAATCAGTGGGCAAACCGGCCTGATGTACAGTACTGCACACCAGGTATAAAGGGGTTTTCGACCCCGCTCCTGTACTCACGGCTGCATGGAGGAGACACACAGGTGCTCCTGTGTTGCTCCGATCTGAGGAGACCGACGGGGCAGAAGCAGCCACTTTTCATCCCCTCCAGGACCTCGCCTGAGACAAGCTCACTGGAGCAGGGAAAACAGGCCCGTCAGAAAGACACAGCACAGATGCAGAAGGCCACACGTTAATGGACGATCCCCCAGAATGAGCAACTTCCACTGATTAAGAAGCAAGGCTCTCTCACTCACCCTCCACGACAGAAGCTGTCTAGCTGGCTTCGACACTCACTGTAGATCAGCCCCGCTGAACAGTTCACATCTGAAACAAATAACCAACCCTTAATATGTTCCAGAATATTTTATAGAGACGTTATAAAAGTTAATCTACAATTATATTCTGATCATCCACTATCATGTCAACGACATTTATGATGTTTAATGTCAGGGTAAAATGTTTGCTCGTTTTCTTACTGCAGGTGCCGTTGGTGAGGCTTCTCCAGTCCACACACACGTCCACCTTCTTGCACTCATCTGCAGCATGCTCCAGAGAGGAGCAGGCCATGTTCCCGATCTGACACGAGTCATACCTACAGTTCCTCTCAGAAAGACTGAGGTTCAGCCGCTGTCTGCACTCTGCAAACACCCTACGACACGCGACAGACATCCACAGACATTACGTTTAGTCATTTTTACATTTACATTTAGACACGAGGGTCAAACACATGAAGCAAATACTGTCTCATACTCGGGGCGGCCTTGATTCACGTTAGCTGAAGGGTTAGGGTCAGGGCCATGATATCAATGGACCAGTCCCAAATGTGTGAAATGAATTGCATCCTAAATTATTTGAAGTAAATTTACGGGTGCTGGAAGAGGTCACAGAGCGGACTGCCAGGGCACGGAGGGGTTGTGGTGGTTGGGATGGTCGTGGTGGTCGTGTTTGGCCTGGATGTAGGTGGGGTGGTTGGCGGCAGGTGACAGGGGACGTCCCTGGGTGCGGAGCGGCAGTCAGGCTTCAGAGGGTCACCGATCACCCAGTCATAGGCCGTCTTCTCACAGCAGGAGTCCTCCTCCACCTGGCCTCCTCTACGCACGCAGGAGCCCCCACCACACACACCTGGAGGACACAGACACAGGAGGCTGGATGTAGACACGAGCTGAGCTCACACACAATCGTCTCACTCACAGCGACTGAACAGAGACACGCATGGGCTGCCTCGACACCCCACCTACCGCATTGTCCCTGGGTGTTGTTCTCAAAGTGCTCCATAGCAAGGGTGACCGTCAGAGTGTTCAATGGAGAGAGAGAAATCTGGGAGCGGATCTCTCTGATGTAGATGGAAACAATGTACCCTGTTGTCTGAAACCGTATGCCCTGGTCCTCATAGGGTGGCTTGACAACCACTTGGTTCAGGGTAGACTGTGAGAGAGAAGGAGAGAGACAGATAGAGAGGGAGAGAGAGAAATGGGGGTGAGCGTGAGGGGATGTGTGTGATGGATGTTACCACCTGTGTTTGGAAAACAGCCGTATCTAGGAAGCAACTGAATTGTACCTCAACTCTCTCCTCGTCTGGTGCAATGTTCAAGGTGGCGGTTGTGTTGCCGTATGTCACGATGATGCCTTTGGCACACGAGCCCATCAGGCCCTCAATGCAGAAGTAGTTGTCAACAACAACGGTGAGGTGGTGCCGTGGCAACCTCTCTTCTACCAAGATGTAGGTGCAGTTGTCCAGGAAGTCATAGGTCACGCCCTGGAAGGAGATGTAGTGGGGGTCGCCGTATACATCACAGAGACCTGGCGGAAGAAAAGGGAGACATTATGATGTAACTGAACAAATAAAGAGAAATGAATGAGAGAAATGAACGAGAGAACTAGAAGGACACTCACAGTTACACTCCCAGAATTCACAGCATTCATGTTTGACCTTGACTGCTTGTCCTCTGGGGCAACTAGGTTCAGTAGTTTGGGGACAGCGGATTGGCGTCACCTCAATCTTCCCGTTCTTACAGATCTTTGTGGAGCATTCCTCCTTCCACTCCTGACCATTCAACCAGCTCTGGTTCCTGAATTGGTCCACACAGCCTGGAGCCACAAGGATATACAAGCATTGATAAATAAACCATGTGTCCGTGACTATGGCAGCCTACATCATATTGTTGAGAAGTGGAGACGTCTGAAACACTAGCTATGTAACTAGCTATGTATGTGAAATTATAATTTACCTCCAGGGGTTGTGGTTTCTATTGTGGTTGCTGTTGTTGTCACCCAGTCGGGTGTAGAAGGTGTATTGGGGGTTGTTGGTTCAGTCGTGTAGATCGTAACCTCCGTTGCAGCAGTTGTGGTTGATACTGTTGTATGGTTTGTAGTGGTGGAGGTTGAGAAGGCTGTAGGCGATGAAATTTGTGAATGTGTTACTATGGTTGCTGTGGGTGAGTTTGTTGTTGTAGGTCCAGTTATTATTGTGAAGTTTGTTGTAGATACAGTTGTGGATTGTGTTGAGGTAGTAGGTTCTGTTGTAGTAAACTCTGTAGTTATAGGTGTCGTGGAAAGGACAGTTGTAGTTTTGGTTGATGTTAAAATTGTTGAAGCTTCTGTTTTTGTGGTTGTAAGTTCAGGTGTTGTAGATTCAGTTGTTGTGTGGATCGTTGTAGGTTCAGTTGTTGTAGCTTCAGTTGTTGTAGTTGTAGATTCAGTTGTGGTTGTAGGTTCAGTTGCTGTGGACGTAAGTTCAGGTGTTGCAGATGTAGATTCAGTTGTTGTAAAAATTGTTGTAGGTTCAGTTGTGGTTGTAGCTTCAGTTGTTGTAGATTCAGTTGTTGTGGTTGTAGGTTCAGTTGTGGTTGTAGGTTCAGGTGTTGCAGATGTAGATTCAGTTGTTGTAAAGATAGTTGTAGGTTCAGTTGTGGTTGTAGCTTCAGTTGTTGTAGTTGTAGATTCAGTTATGATGGATGTGGATTCAGTTGTTGTTGTAGGTTCAGTTGTCGTGGTTGTAGGTTCAGTTGTTGAGGTTGTAGGTTCAGTTGTTGTGGTTGTAGCCTTGGTTGTGGTTGTAGGTTCAGTCATGGTTGTCGGTCCAGTTTTTGTGGTTGTAGGTTCAGTTGTGGTTGTAGGTTCAGTTGTGGTTGTAGCCTTGGTTGTGGTTGTAGATTCAGTTGTTGTAGTTGTAGGTTCAATTATGGTTGTAGGTTCAGTTGTTGTGGTTGTAGGTTCAGTTGTGGTTGTAGCCTTGGTTGTGGTTGTAGGTTCAGTTGTTGTGGTTGTAGGTGCAGTTGTGGTTGTAGGTTCAGTTGTTGTGGTTGTAGGTTCAGTTATGGTTGTAGGTTCAGTTGTTGTGGTTGTAGGTTCAGTTGTAGTTGCTGCCTTGGTTGTGGTTGTAGGTTCAGTTGTTGTGGATGTAGGTTCAGTCATGGTTGTCGGTTCAGTTTTTGTGGTTGTAGGTTCAGTTGTGGTTGTAGGTTCAGTTGTGGTTGTAGCCTTGGTTGTGGTTGTAGGTTCAGTTGTTGTAGGTTCAGTTATGGTTGTAGGTTCAGTTGTTGTGGTTGTAGGTTCAGTTGTGGTTGTAGCCTTGGTTGTGGTTGTAGGTTCAGTTGTTGTGGTTGTAGGTGCAGTTGTGGTTGTAGGTTCAGTTGTTGTGGTTGTAGGTTCAGTTATGGTTGTAGGTTCAGTTGTTGTGGTTGTAGGTTCAGTTGTAGTTGTAGCCTTGGTTGTGGTTGTAGGTTCAGTTGTTGTGGATGTAGGTTCAGTTGTTGTGGTTGTAGCCTTGGTTGTGGTTGTAGATTCAGTTGTTGTGGTTGTAGGTTCAGGTGTTGTGGTTGTAGATTCAGTTGTTGAGCTTGTAGGTTCAGTTGTTGTGGTTGTAGGTTCAGATGTTGTGGTTGTAGGTTCAGTTGTTGTGGTTGTAGGTTTAGTTGTTGTAGGTTTAGTTGTTGTGGTTGTAGATTCAGTTGTTGTGGTAGTAGATTCAATCGTTGTGGTTGTAGGTTTAGTTGTTGTGGTTGTAGGTTCAGTTGTTGTGGTTTTAGATTCAGTTAATGTGGTTGTAGGTTCAGTTCTTGTGGTTGTAGGTTCAGTTGTTGTGGTTGTATGTTCAGTTGTTGTGGTTGTAGGTTCAGTTGTTGTGGTGGTAGATTCAGTTGTTGAGGTTGTAGGTTCAGTTATTGTGGTTGTAGCCTTGGTTGTGGTTGTAGATTCAGTTGTTGTGGTTGTAGGTTTAGTTGTTGTGGTTGTAGATTCAGTTGTTGTGGTTGTAGGTTCAGTTGTTGTGGTTGTAGGTTCAGTTGTTGTGGTTGTAGGTTTAGTTGTTGTGCTTGTAGGTTCAGTTTTTGTGGTTGTAGGTTCAGTTGTTGTGGTTGTAGGTTCAGTTGTTGTGGTTGTAGATTTAATTGTTGTAGTAGGAATAGTTGTGGGGGTGATAGTTGTTGTTGATGCCGGACCTAGACACAGTGGTTAGACATTTAGTACTGCTGCACTTGACCAATTTCTACAAATAAAAATGCATTATCAATTGTTTGCACTCACCACAGTAAACTGTTCCCCCCTCACACTTGCTAAAAACACAAGGGCAGATTGTAGTAATCCAGCATCACTTAATTACAATTAATTACAATGCAAGTTAGATAAATGAATTTTTTGTCACTATCAATGACGATACAATGTCCCACATCACTGAGACAGACTGCACACAGCAATGACTTACCAGTTCCCCACCTCTGCATCAGGAGGAAGCACAGTGTCATTGAAATAACAACTGCAGTTCCTCAAAGTGGAACACTCCCCGGTGTTCTCATCATAGTATGGCATCTCCTCAGGACATCTCGGGTAGCAACCTGTGGTACAAAGGGAAGAGCCCTTTATGTCATTAGGTATCCTGGTTAAACTATGAAAAGAATGAATCCCTTTACTTTTGCAATAAAATTGAGAAATCAATGATCCGATATGAATGGATTTGGGACATTGTGTACAGGATTTGTCACCGGTCCATTTGTGTTTAATGAGAACTCAAGAATCTTTAATTTCTCTAAAGAGTGGGTTCTCTTACCTTCCAGCTTGCCAGTAAAACGATTGTTCTTGCCACATGTCTTGACCTGCCCACATGGCTCGTAGTGCCAGCTACACTGACCCTGCTCATTGTAGTAGTCACAGTACACAGCTGTGAGGGGAACAAGGCAAGAGAACTGTATATTAACTATATTAAGTATTTATTGCATAAAGAGAATGTCAAGCCAACGGCTCTCAAACACATATACGGTACAAATGAAGGTTTGAATCCCAGTCCCAGCTGTTTTTGTATTTTTAATTTATGATTGTTTGCGCTGCAATACTTACGACACAAGTCAGGCGTTCTCCAGCGGACGCAGACGTTGTGGGAGTTGCAGGCCTCGGCATAGGCTGCCACTGCCGTGCAGAAGCCCAGGAACTTCCCCTCAAACTCACAGGAGCAGGACTCCTGCACACAGGCCTCGTAGTAGGGCTCTGGGTCCACCTGGGGAGCGCAGCAACACACCAGCGGGTTAGAACCCGGCCCAGACATTGGTCAGTTAGTGAATGTACCTATCTATTCATGTATACTGGATGCCAGATCTATACTATATCTACACTCCAATCAAATTGTAATCACTTTACTTTAGTCACTAGTCACTTGTGTTGCCATGTGAGGCTGTTTTAGTTGTGAGGTTTTGAGGTTGAATGTTACGTTGTGTTTCATTGGTAGTGTTTCTATGTGTTGTTGCACCTTCATGTGGCACTCCTTGAAGGTGTTTCTGATGATCATGCAGCGTCTCTCCGCCCACGCCGAACAGTAGGAGTGGCGCTCGCACGGGAACACCTCCTTGGTCACGTCTGAACACGGGGGATTGGCTGTTTTCCAGCTGTTGCCAAACGTGACGGCGCTGGACACCACTAATCTTCCCAAAGATGAAGATCGCAAGACAACAGAGCATGGTCGGTCAGCAAGCTGACAGAATTTGGATGGCAGCAGCTGATACTGATAACACAGTGCAGATGATACTGATAACACTGCAGCTGATACTGATAACACACTGCAGCTGATATTGATAACACTTTGCAGCTGATACTGATAACACACTGCAGCTGATATTGATAACACTTTGCAGCTGATACTGATAACACACTGCAGCTGATATTGATAACACTTTGCAGCTGATACTGATAACACACTGCAGCTGATACTGATAACACACTGCAGCTGATATTGATAACACTTTGCAGCTGATACTGATAACACACTGCAGCTGATACTGATAACACAGTAGCAGCTGATACGGATAACACAGTGGCAGCTGATACTGATAACAAACTGCAGCTGATTCTGATAACACACTGCAGCGGATAGTGATAACACACTGCAGCTGATACTTATAACACACTGCAGCTGATACTGAAAATACGCTGCTGATACTGATAACACACTGCAGCTGATACTGATAACAAACTGCAGCTGATACTGATAACACACTGCAGCTGATACTGATAACACGCTGCAGCTGATACTGATAACACACTGCAGCTGATACTGATAACACTCTGCAGCTGATACTGATAACACACTGCAGCTTATACTGATAACACACTGCAGCTGATACTGATAACACACTGCAGCTGATACTGATAACACACTGCAGCTGATACTGATAACACGCTGCAGAGCTGTTTACCTGATGAGCCAGACATCTGGAGGTCGTTCCTCTCATTGGAGTCAAAGTTTCCACACAGGCCACACACACGAGTCTACATGCCAAGAGGAAAGCAAGCATGAGAAAACACGGTCAGTCTTCTTTTAATGTATTATTGATTGGTGTTGATGTGACTTTGTTCGTAGCATCGAATATGCTGTTTGAATGTACAGCATGTGATGCATAAGCCTTGCCCACTCTTTCTATGTATGTTACATGAAGATGTAGCCTGCAGTACATATTCGAGCAACTTCTGAATTAGTTAGGGGCAATTTCACATGGAGAATCTTCTGGACTTCCCATTCTACAGCCCCTTCTATAGCTGTACATCCAGGGACACTTTCACATGGATCATGATGAGTAAATAAAATGGAGCTTCAACAGCAGTCCAGAGGCCTCACCCTCCAGCGGTCCTCCAGGAGGACGGTGAGCCGGGTGTGTTTGTCCCAGATCAGGGTGAGGCCGCGGCTGGGGACCGAGACCATGATGTACAGGCCCACCGTGTGGCTCGAGTACACAGGCTCCGCCTCCAAGGACCAGCCTCCCTGCAGGCGCCTTGTCACACGCATGTCACTCAAGGTAAGGGTTACCACGCCCTTTCAGAATAAAAGTCATGGACAAGTTAGGTGTCGGTGAAGACTCAGGTTGGATGAATAAATACAAATGAATGAGCTGTACCTGCAGGTCCAGCACTATGGCCCTAGAGCAAGTGAGAGCCTCATCACAGCAGGGGACGCTCTCCACTCGAACAGAAAACGAACCGTGGCCGCTCCCGCAGTCATCCTGAGAAACACACACACACACACACATGCACTGTACTTTATCTCATGTTGTCTGTGAATAAATGTTCAGTAAATCACAGCTTGGCAGTTAATTATTACTGAATCCTGCAAATGTTGTTATCTGAGATTTCATGGTGCAGCTCAGTGAAGTGATAATGCTTACACATCCTGCGCAGACCTTTTTCCCAGGCCCAAACCCATTTCTTTGCACTGTTGCCAACTCTCACTGACAAATCTCCTTTGGCAAACAGTATCGTATTTTGAGGTATTCTATTCTTTTTTATTCTATTCTCACCTCCACCAGGGTGTACTGGCAGTTGCCGTCAAAGCGATACCACCGGGAGTCGAATGTCTGGTAGTGTCCGTTCCCATACACCTGGCACTGTCTAATACAGGGCTTCTCAACACAGGTCCACTGGCCGTGACTACACAAGCTGGGAGAGGAGCAGAAACAGAAGGTTTTAATATCAACATCACGTCACCAGAAATAAAATACGTTTTTTTGTTGTAGTATAGAAGTAGAGGAGCAGGTAGGGAAGTGTGTCTGAGGAAGAAAGTTGGTCTTTGACACGAACCATGTTCTGCAGTCGCTGTTAACACTCTGTCCAGTTCTGAACACAGCACCGCCGTGCACACAGGTGCAGTTGTCCAGATTGACACACACACCTGTGTGGTCCTCGTACTGGCCCTCTGGGCAGTAACAACCACTCTCACAGCTCACGCTGGAGCTCTGGAGGAACAGGACACAGTTATGTGCTGTCGGGAAATATACAGTAATGTGGACAGATGGAAGGCATTAAAATCCACGGATGTTACTGTTCTCTGAGCTGACCCACCACTGGTTTGCTGAGACTGGCGCAGGTCTTCTGAGCTGTGTTGACTGAATAATGGGAACAGTGCACGCAAACTTTCCCACCACGGCAACCTGAGATGAACAAAACAGGATTTTTTCTCAGATTTCTAAGCCAGGATTAAGCCAGGACAATGTGTGTGTAGTATACAGTACAACCCAAAAACCTACGTAGAAAACAATCGGACGGATTAACGTAAACAAACAAAAGTGACTTACCGCAATCCTCAGAGCAGCTTAATTCTCCATTCTCACACTTGCTGCGAAACGATTAAGAAAAAGTACAAATAAAAAAATGAGAAGAATAAAAAAGAATAAACAACATCATAAAATACTATATATAGTACAATAAGAAACACTAAATAATGAAGTTGCTCTCCACAGCACAGTCACTCACCATTGCCGACCATCAATGACAACAGGACCTGTGGGGATGGAGCTGTCCTGGTGGCTGCAGGGGCACTGTGCCTTGGGGCTGCAGGTGAGGCCCTTGTTCAGGTGGGTGCCCTCCAGGCAGCCACATCCCTCCACAGGTGCATCCTCCACCCCACACCTGGGGTCGGGCCCGGACAGGGAGAGACAGGTGTGGTTGCACGCCTGCATGTTGTAATCAAACTTCAGGTTGTTCTCACAGGATATTTGGGCTGAAAACACACACATGGAAAACAAATACAGTAACGTAGTGAGAACAAATACGCCCCTTTGCTGAAACTCAGAAACAAAAATGTGTATGTAATGGTCAGAGGTGTGTGTTAAGAGGTACAGTATTCATTACTGGCTGTTGTACTCACTGCAGTTGGTAGCTGTTCTCCAGTCACCTACGGCAACACCGAGGTAGGCGCAGGCCTTGGCATAGTTGGCCAGAGAGACACACAGGCACTGCCGTAGACCGCTCTTACAGTTACACGTTCTGAGGATGCAATCCTGCAAACAGTTGCAGACAGTTGACAATCCATTGTAATCTCACAACCTAAATTCAAAGTGTACACAAGGCACTCACTGGTGGAAGAGGATATAAGCATGGAAGAGTTTATAAAGAGACAACAGTTTGGCCAATGTTCTGAGTAAAGATCTGTTTCTGAGCGCTCATTTCTACAAGGTGAACACTTACTAAAACACAGAGGTGTTGTTATAAAGCTAGGGAAGGTTATTTAGTTAGGGGTTTTGGATATCCTTCTTACCTTAAAGTAAGAGTCAGTTGGAATATGCTCATGACACTTTGAAAATATTCCATTGGGGTCTGTCAAGATTGGGCACATTTCTTCTGAAAATCTTTCTGAAAAAAAGACACATTACACAACAATTAAAAACACATTAAACTAGCTTAATTTCCATGGAAAGCACTACGAATGTTCATGTATATATATATATATCACTTTTAAATTAAACTGTAATTTCATGTGCTCTTGGGGGTCCTCTGGTGGCCACGGGGGCCCTAAGCAGCCGCTTAGTTCGCTTATGCCTTGGGGCAGCTCTGGTACAACATCACCATGTCAACCGAGTGAGCAAGCACTGTACTTCGTATTCACCTCAAACTCATCAGTCAATCAAACTGCTCTGTATTACTTTCCGGTAACGTGAAGAAAGCGGAGCCGTACCGTTGTCAGCGTTGATGCAGACTTTGGGTATGTCAGGAGAGCAGGCCCCCACACTCCAGGACAGGGCGAAGGGCTCCGCAGAGTTCTCCACTATACCACTACTGGCAGTGAAGTCATCAGTGGTGTCGGAGTTGTAGTTTCCACAGAGTCCTGTTAAGAAGAGACAGAGATCGTTCATATGAATCAGCATCTCAATTATGTGTATGGCTAGACATAGGCTACAGTATATACAACATCTCAGAAACCATAAACAATGTCAAAACTTCTAGGGATTGAAGGAAATACCGTGGGTTTTTCCAGTGTGTGATGCTGGTGCGGTGATATACAGTTGGACTTCAGGGCTCACTTGGACTTGAACCTTCAAGCCAAAGGTGGTCTCGACCTGAACGTACATGGATGACTGCCAGAACACCAGAGCATTCTCTGTGGCATCACATCAAGGTTTACAGTCAATTAACTTTTAGTTCATAATCACATGGACATTTCACATACGATTATTTAAAATTATTTAATGTTTGGACATTGAATATAAGTAGATCTATGTACTGTACTCCTAAAAGTTACTGTACAGCTAAAGGTTTTATCTCTTACCAGACTGGTGAAGCTCTAGAATATCCATGTTCTCAAATTGCACACTTTGGTGAGAAAATGTGTAGGTATCCTGTATGAGAAATGTACATTTTCAATTACATTACTGTATGTTCCCAAATAGCTATTATTGAAGAGAAGGGAGTTACTGTTGCAGTGTTTGTCAAGTAGACATCTACACCGTACCTTGTACACCTGAAGAATGACATTTTTCAGAGATGTTGTCTCAGAGTACTGGATGGATATGGTCCAGTTGATGCCCTGTATATGAAGAAAGGGTCATGTTAAAAGTGTTAAATGGCATGACCATAAATTGCCTCAGGACAAAACCTTTATTTACCTGTGAAGCGACATAAGTGCACATGCCAGGAACTGAATAGTCTTTTCCATCAAATGTGGTCACAAATCGCCCTTCAATGATACATCTTGGTGGGCAAATATTTTTGGAGCACTGCCACTTGCCGTTTTTACACAAACTGTGGACAAAAACCAGAATCTCTACCTTAAGATATGGGTTATTTGACAATAATTCATTTTTTTCACTATGTTCGGTATCGCAATTGTTTGAGCATTTGCCCAGGAATAGACTACAGATGTGGAAACACTTTAGTTAACAACCGAAGACGTTCTGATGTGCCCTGTCTCACCATGTTTGGCATTTGGTGCTGCGTGTTTGTCCAGGCGAGTAAGTCCGCCCTGCATGAACGCACGGGCAGTCTGACACCATCACACAGCTGTGGCTCCCCACTCGATCATTCAGGACCTTACCTGAAACACATCAAGAACATGCACATAGAGCGACAGCACTGAAATAACCTGAGGGCTTCAGGGCTGTGTTTGTCCTCTGTGTGTACCACTGACTGCTACCGATAAGGCCAAACAGGATACCTACCATCCTGACAGACACAAGTGCTGATGAGGTCCTGCCCGCTGGTCACAGGGGAGGGGCTGGAGCAAGAGGGGTTATATGCGTTACCTTTCTCCTGGTAGACCAGCTCCCCTGGACAAACATCAGCTGCACTCACACAAACAAACAAACAAACAAACAAACAGATTAGCAAATAAACGTTTATCACAACTTCCACTAAAAGAGTTACTTCAAAGATGTGGTTGTTGTCAATAGGCCTAACCTGTTTATTGTGTTTCTTACAATACTTACGATTGCATTTTGTCACAGTTCTCCACATGAACCAAATAATGCTGGTCCTTGCACATTTTTGGAGTAGTTCGTTGTAGAAAGAGCATTTCACTGCATTATTTCCTTCAAAGCCATAAATATTCTGGTAACAGAGCGCCAAGTATAGTTTGGAGGACATTTGGGTCAGGACACATTCCATAGCCATGGACAGAAAATCTCTGCATACCTTGACATCACAGAAAAAACAGAGTATCTAAGAATAGAAACAGATTGCTTGCAACTATACATCACAACGTACAACAGACGTACATACTACAGTATATAATAATTTATCAAATGGTGCATCAATACAACAGACTGTAAATTTACCCATTCAAACAAGACTCTTTCTGCTTACCATGTTAAGTGTGCTGAGGGAGTCTTTGGTCTGGCATTTCTCCCCAGAAAGGACACTAGCTGCTATCAGCCTTTCTCTATTGTCTGAGGTCACACAGAAAGATCACATTATTTACCAGAGAAGTACTGTGAACAACACCTGCAATAAACAAGACTACATGCACAGAATGGCAACGACTGGGTAAAAAATCACATTGAGGCAGTGAAAACATGAAGAAACAACTAAATCATTTTGTTATTGTTGACTCACCTACAACATCCCTAGCACCACAGAGCCCACCCATCTCACTGGTTAGCGCCATCTGAAGATTGACCTTTAAGAAAAAGAAGAGAACATTCATTAAACACCAACCACACCTTATTTATATTATACGTATTCTGAAACTGCAGTCTGCTGCTTACAATTCCTTTATTAATATTTTAATTTTAATTTTATTTTTTTATATATTTTTGGGCCTTTATTAACCTTTACTTAACCCCCCCTCCCTGCCTGCTTTTAACATCTTGATGAACACTCATAACATAAGTAAGGTCTACGAGGGGTTGTGACAGCCATGGCTCACCCAGAGTGAGTCTATGCCACCGGTGGTGCTGTGCCAGGTGACCGACACGGGCAGCACTGTGCTCCTCAGCCGGGTGTAGATCCCGTACTGGAAGATGTGCTGGTAGGTGTGGTCGTAGGGGAGCGAGACACTGAGGAGGAGAATCACGTTACAAGTGAGATCCAGACCAATGACTTTCACGTTGAGATTTCCACCAAGACTGAGTGCCAGAAAGGTTAGTTACTATTCAACTCCTGGCCATTAAAATTGTGTGCATAATTTTTGAATAATGGTTAACATAAATTGAGGATGTAGCTGGACCACTTGAAGTGGAGAAAACATTAAAAACAGGGTGGAGAATCCATTACATTCTATCATCCATCTACAGACTTCAACACATGGGAAAACCTACAGACACAACTGAAAAACTGAAATAAAATGCAAAAACCTTTTCTGTTCCACGAAGACAGTCCCGTTCTGGAGAACGGTTCTGATCTTGTTGACAAAAATCTCCACTCGGGTCAGCAGGCCGTGGTCATCCCGCTGAACGGTGATGTCAAAGTCAACCCGGTTGTAGGTGAAGCGTGTGAGAGTGAAAGGGCAGGTGGACCGCACGTAGAACAATGTGCTGTTGTACGTCCTGACGACCCCACTGCCGAAGGTCTTACAGGTATCTGTCCACATAGACCACAGGACATCAGGACAATGCAAGGTGATAAACTAGCGTAGGATTCTCACACATGCAGGTCACCTACTTACTTTGATCTGGTTCTGTGATTAAAATAGAGACAACTGAACCCAGAACTAAAAAAAGAAAAAGTAAAAATTATTTTGGGGCAAATAAACATTGACATTCACATCGGTCTCCTTCCTGCTAAAATGAATATTAAATTAATGAACATAATGTAGAAAGCTGATGCAAAGACTGTGCACTACTTGGTTTATTGACTATATTGCCCACCTACAGGAGAGACCCCTCAACACTAAAATGTGTTTCTGTGTGACAGAGCACCATCACCCCTTACCTGAGAACAGAATCAATGAGACCACCAGCTGTCGTCTGAGAAGAGACATGATGCTTGGAAGTCACCAGTACAGTAGGTGTAGCTCTATCCAGTCTTCTGTGTGTGTTTCTGACCAGTCAGCTCCTCTCCTCCAGTCCAGGGTGAGTGAGAAACTGCCCTGACTCTTATATATACTGTGCAGTAGACCTGTAGACCCCCACCTGCACTTAACCCTCACACAGAAGAACAAGGAAGCAAACTCAAATTTAACGATTAAACTTTTACACATCACAGGAGATTGGGATACAAGGGCAGTGGAGCAAACAATACAGTGAAATGCTTGGGGGAAAAATCTGTGGTTGTAATACAATGAATACATTTCTTCATAGAGGTTATCTTCTCAACCTCTGAAAAATGAAACTCCTCTCCTCACCCGATGTAGTGTTCACATTAGAGTGAATGGATTAATTTCAAAACGGTTTCCTTATAGATGGACAAAGAAGACTACGAGTTAGGAGGAAGGGAATTCAGGGGTTTAGAGTATGGGCTTTGAAACAGTACACGGCCTCGTGAGATGGATCACAATGTGATCAAATTTCAGCTATTTAGTGCAAATGCATTGAGGAACCGAGCAATTGTCAGATGCACATGTAACAGGTGTGAACCTGTAAAACTCACTCCTCAGGTATGTAACAGGCCACCCGCGTCAACGAATAGCTAGCTTTTCTTTGGTGTATTTGGTAGTGGTCGCGCTTGGCAAGTCAGAGGTCGTGCGTTCAAGCCCAGAGAGTGGCGAACGACACCTTGTTGTGACGAAGCGTGGCTACGTCTGTTACATACCGTCACACACAGAACAACACAGGGTCAGACTGGGCACTGAAATTCTTAGGACAAGACAACGCAAAACAACCTGGCATAACATAACATATAAGTATACAGAACATAGATTACATCTATGAGAAGCTTAAATATAGTAAACCTAATATACAAATAATATACAATATTCAATACAGTATACTAAACCTCTAAATACACATAATACACATAATAACCTATACTGACTTTATAAACCTATACTAACCTAAGACAAGTGAAGTACAATAGTGCAATATTGACGATAGTGCAACTAGTAGATGAAAGTGACAGTGTGTAATGTAAAGTGACTAGTGAGAAGTGAATCAGTGTCCATATCAATGTCCATTCAGAAGCCTGAGCATTGACAATAAGCACATGAAGTATGGTGACTGTCCCACCTGCTTGTGAAGATGTTTACTGGCTGTTTGGTGACTTGGTCAGCGAAAACGCATCTGATTTCCCATAAGTCATTGCAAGAACACGCATAAATCGTTCTCCGTCCTCGCGGTCTCGCAAGACCGTTCTCGCAAGACGCTTGGCAAGAACGTTCTTCTCAAGAACGCAAGTACGTTCTTAGCGTTCTTCGGATTGATAAACAGCCACTGTTACTGTGATTTTACAGTTTATTCAGTGGTATCAACGAGGAATGTCCTTGCTGTCCATGTTTAGTTCTGGTATGTATTTCATTGTGAGTTACTATTCAAGCGAGTTGTGGTCTTCCTTGAGTTTCAGATAAGAATCCCTTCAGTTGCCTAATAGGTAAAATATTACATCCTTGTCAAACAGGAAGCAGCAAGAATGTAATTGTTTTGTAATGCAAACAAGGAAACTTTCTCAGGAGTGACAAAGCTTTCCAGGCATAACATGTTGGCATGACGACAATGAATGCCTGGGGCTGCTGGGAATCATCATCACTAATATGAGAAAGTAACACCATATTACAAGACATTTATGCTCATTCGAGGTGAATTAAACAGCTAAAAGTGCTATTCTTACATTGTGTAAAACTTAAGAAGAATTAGTAGAAGTATCTGAAGTAGAACCCTAATAGTGTTCTACACAGACATTAGACTGTGTATAGTATTAAACATGAAAGGTAACTGACCTTGTTGTTTTGCCAATTCCAAACCTGCAGTTTATGGAAGCAAATTGTTACCAAAATTGCATTTCCAGAAATGCATTTGCATTTTAAGAATGTGGCTGCATTATTTGACTCATAAATGAAATTAGTAATCAATCATCCTATTTGCATTTTAATTTTCTTCTTCAAGAGTGCTCAATCTTTCACTTAATTAAAATGAAAAAGAAATAGACATTTGAGATTTAATTTTCAAAACATGCCCCAGCAAATAGATACCAAAATTCAATTTGAAATGTAAAATTTGAAAATTAAAGAACGTGGCTGCAAAATCGTGACCACAATTCAAATTCAAATGCATTTCCAGAAATGCATTTTCATTTTCAAGAACGTGGCTGCAAAATCGTGACCACAATTCAAATTCAAATGCATTTCCAGAAATGCATTTTCATTTTAAGAACGTGGCTGCAAAATCGTGACCACAATTCAAATTCAAATGCATTTCCAGAAATGCATTTTCATTTTAAGAACGTGGCTGTAAAATCGTGACCACAATTCAAATTCAAATGCATTTGCAGAAATGCAAAATGAACGAAAAAGCATTCTGAGCGGCGCAGCAGAGTGACGTCAGTAGCCGCTCTTCTTCAGCTCCCTGCTGACCGAGCTATCCATCTTGTTCGGTAGGGGGCGGTGTGCACATCTGCATTGCATTACATTGCAAATGTGCCGGGAAATTGATTGAATTGCCGGGTCTTTAGAGCAGCGTTCCCCAACCGGTGCCAACCGGTCCGCGGACCGGTACCGGTCCGTGGGTCATTTCGTACCGGGCCGCACAAAAAAATAATTAATAACATTATTTCCTTTTAATTGATTATCAGAGTCTGAAAGACGTTTTATTCTGAAAAATGACCTGATTCTCTCCTTCTCTGCGGGCCTTTTCCCCTGAGCAAAAAAGCTCTGCAAAGACGTGCGTTTACTAATTTTTTAGCAAGTTTGTGGGCTTTATTGAACGGTATTATGCGCGTCTCTTCCTCTTGACACATGACAAGTGATATTTACCACTCAATGAAGCCTGTTTGAGACAACAACTCTATCGGTGTTTTGGATGAAGGCTATCCTGAGATCGCCACTAAAGCACTGAAAACCCTGCTTCCATTTCCAACATCAAGCGGGATTATCTGCCGTGACAGCAATCAAACAAAATTTTGGAATAGGCCTGAACTGGATATAAGGAACGCACTTCGGGTGTCACTGTCGTAGCTTATAGTCCTAAGGTTGCTCTAAGCGGCCCTATCGTCCGGAGGACGTACGATAGGGCCGCTTTCTGAACCTGGCGATGGTATCGGAGGGGCGTTGCTGTCTATGGTCACTCTTTGAATGCCCAGGTGTGTCCCGACTTCGTGCCGTTGTCTCTCTTCCGCGTCTCACTCTCACTCCAGCTCTGGTACCTCTTCTGTGCCTTCGTATCTCCACAGGAATATTGAGCAGGGGAGCGCTCGCAGCCTGGCATCTAGGAGCGTCTCTCTAGAGTAGCGCGCAGCATTAGGCTTCAAGCAAGTTGTGGTCAGAACCACAAATATTTTAAACTCATCAATGCATTGCAACAAGCCTGATGTCTGCACTGCTCGAGATTGATGTTGAATGAGGACGTGTGCTTCGGTTCAACTAAACAATCAATAAGAATGCCCAACTGAACTCAATGATAAAGAATGACAGGCATATGAGTTCAGTTGCCTATGCAGTTTCCGTTTGTGAGTATCGACATATTATTTGTGTTATCTGAGCTTGTCCTGCAGAGGGAGCCACAATCCTTACAGTTGCCGGTGATGAAAGAGGTTAATTCATTGAGCAAAGGTGGTAGTGCTAGCGGCACTAGGGTGTGAGCTCGGATGAAAATAAATGGGGTCTTAATGGCGTTTACACTTCACGGCGTGCATTAGCCTAATTCCGACGCCCAGAGTCTGTCATAAAACAACATGGTAATGAGAAAGAGCTAAGCAATAATACGAAAATGACACCCTTCTTGTGTATACTGTCACGTATGTAAAGTGTTCATTTAGCAGCCGCTTTTATCCAAAGCGATGTTCATTCGGAGCAATTTGACCCTGCGACCACCTATTGATCGGCGGTCAAGTGCTCTTGCCACTGAGCTTTTTCTGTCTAATCAGTTTATTAGAGACGAGACGAGACACTGCTGATAATGTTGCAATTAAAAATTAGGCCTATTTGTATGTGTTGCCTACGGACTTGCAAAGATGCTCACCGTGCAGCCTTCAAAAGCGGGACAGAGTAAGATACTTCACGTCACATCGACGCGGTCAGTGACGAACTCTCCGCAGGCTCCTCCTCGCCTCACCTTCGACTCCTCAATATTTTTTTCCATCATAAAACAGAGCCGCCCCCATCAGGACCACTGGGATGACACCCATGTAACAAAGACTGATAGAACAACAACTTCTGTCAACTCGATTAGGCTACCCATCTTTCTTTGAATCAAACGGAGAACTTGTTTTGAATTGTATACGTAGCACGCGCTCTTGGGTGCTTAACTTGAGTGAGGAGAGAGACCCAGCAAGATTCTTATTCAACAAGCCAACCAACTGCAGTTCAGTGAACATTTTCCCGACTTTCCCCTATGTCCCGAAAATCGAGCGATAATGACTATAATCTTCGTAGTATGAGCAATCTTATGGGTGAGAAGAGGAAGAAACCGAACGATGGAGGGGAGCGGAGCCTCATCAAGGCTCCATCGAACGCGAGCATCAACAGCCAAGCTGCCTCTGCAGTTAACACAGCTTCCGCCGCCGCTTCTACCGGAGACTTGGAGAGAGCCGCCCGTAAACAGTTCCAGCAAGATGTTACACCTGCGTTTGTTTACGTTCTGGCAGTGTTCTCTGCACTTGGGGGCTTTCTGTTCGGCTATGACACCGGGGTGATCTCGGGTGCAATGCTCTTGCTGAAGAGAGAGATGAATCTCAGCGCTCTTTGGCAAGAGGTGCTCATCTCCAGTACTGTGGCAGCGGCCGCGCTCTCAGCACTAGCAGGCGGCTTCTTGAACGGAGTTTTCGGGCGCAGGGTCTGCATTCTGTTGGCAAGCTTCGTTTTCACTACGGGAGGGATAGTGCTCAGTGCGGCTCCCAACAGAGAAGTACTCCTTGTCGGCCGTCTGATTGTCGGAGTCGGACTTGGTAAGGTTTTCGAGTTTATAGCTGATATCTTAACATGGTTGTGTGACAGGTTGTCTATTCGTCGTTACTCTTGTTCAAGCTCCGACAACAATAACAAAACAAACATTTACAAAGTTTTACAAAATTTAAAAAAGCCAAACTCACTTTTTACCCAACCCACTTTCTCCTTTCCTCCCGTCCCCTCTCATTTCCTTTCATCCCATCTCATCCTTTCTCCTCCTCTCCCCGTCTCTTCGCTCCTTTCACTCTATCTCACCCTCTCCTCCCCTGCTGCTTCCATCTCAGACCTCCGTAAGGTTTCACGCTGTTAAGCATTCAATCTGAATTCAGTGTACGAATTGTATTTATAGTCGCTACACTTAGGCATGACTCACACCCTTGTCGCTGTCTTTGATTGGCAATGAAGATTGGTGTTCTACGGTACGTAGTCATGGATTAGGCCTTGTGCCTGAGAGCAACAGCTTGCGGAGGAATACAAACTGGCGGGCAGGCAGGCTATTGACAGCTTCTACCCTGCAGTTTACTGTGTAAAGCCTCGAGTTAGCGACAGAGCGGCAGGTGGCTTTTTAGAATGGCAGCGTTTACTGCGCTACTCAAACGGAGAAGTGATAACACATAACTACAGTGTAAGGACAATGCACCACATAACGCATAACTTACAGAGCTACTGCATGTGTGGTAAAGTTTGTGCGGAACAGCGCTTGTGTGCCTTCTTTGGTTTAGTGGTTGGTCTTTGTTGTTTAATGCAGATGGTTTGTGGTTTGATTCCCTCCTCAGCACCTGTAACATATGCTTAGACTGTAACACATGAAGAATGTATTCAGTGGGTGAGCAGAAGGCTTTCAGATATGACAGGGTAGCCCCTAAGCAGGCTCAGCCAATGGCATAATGTGCTGAATATTAAATGAAAGTCAGCAGGAATGTTAGCCTCATACAGTTTGTATTTCGTCTCACACCTGTTCTTCAGTCGGGGGTAACCCATAGACATACAAATGAACTTTGTTGAGTCACCGTTACTTTGAGCTGTGGCAGCCACAGCAGGTAACTAATGGCTTTGGCTGTGGGTGATGACTGTAACGGTGATATAATTTCAAACCCTTTAACTTTCTCCTTTCCGTGTGACCTTCAGTACATGACATGGACCACTGCTGTCATAATTAAACCCCTCTCCCATCCCAATTAGTCAACAGAAGCGCTAATGAGCAGAGCTGTATCTTCAGAGTGTGGACAGCTCTAGCCTGACACACCGCACATCCAGTCCCATCAACGTGATGGCTGGACCTCATAACCGAGTTGCTTAGCATTTCTGGCAATGGTAAAGGTCATCACAGCTGTTTGTCAGAAGAGGAGAAGATTCTGTACCTTTTACGTCTGATCTTTTCCCTGTGAGCCTCTGGTTTGGTCCACACCCCTCCAATTACAGCTGGGGGTGGGAGGGGCTTGTCAGGGGGGTGGGGACCAGGAAGGATTGGAAGGCTGTTAGTGTATGAATCAGTCAGAGGGCTTATTGACAGGTATTCACTGCCTGAAATACATTTTCTCGTCCTCGTTCAATCATCTTCATCATGAGATTGCCTCGTGTAGGCCAGGTTAACAAGGCCCCAGTCACAGATTTTTCTCAAAGAGAAAAGCACATAAACAAATTAAGTGATGAGCCTTTTCAAAGGATGATTGAATGCTCTTGCCTAGAGTGCTGACAGCAGGCAGACAGTGCAAGGCAGTACAGCCAGAACAGGCGCTCAATTGGCCTGTTTGTGTGTGTCTATAGTGTGTGGAGGGCTGCTGTCCAAGGTGCTGAAAGGACCGGCAACTAGAGGGTCTGATTCAGGGGCTGGGGCTGGGGCTGGGGCTGTGGCTGGGGATGGCGCTGAGGCTGGGGATGAAGCTGAAACTGGGGCTGGGGCTGGGGCTGGGACCAAAGCTGACAGAATGACAATGAATCACCCAAAGAAAAAGAGAAACAATTTGTGACAAAGGAATGTTGTACATCATTCAGAGAAATCAAAGTAATTTTAGACCTTGAAATTTTATGTGTGTGTGACAGAAAGATAGTGTGTGTGTGAGAGAGAGATAGAGAAAACAGAATAGCTAAACGTTTCAATAGTGTTCTGCCATGAACAGAAGGGAAGACACAGAGAGAGAGTGACAGAGAGTGACAGAGAGTGACAGAGTGACAGACACTGTCGTGAAACTGAAGCATGTTGCCATCTGTCATTCTCTGCACTCAGACACAAGGGGGTAGGTGTTTCGCTTTTTGAGATGTGGAGGAACACAAGGCGCCATGTGGAACAATATTATGAATCTTTAAATGTTGATGTAGTGGGACACGTGATAATGCCAGCAGCAGTACTGTGGTTTGGGTCAACTCCAAGTGCTTTAGCTGAGTCACAGTGTTAGACACATGGACCACTGACCACTACATACATATTAGCACATGTTGAAGAGCCACACCCCCTCACCTTTACCTACATAAAGACAACCCCCCCTCCCTCCGCATCTATCCCCCTGCTACCTATCTGAGATTCTAAATACAATAGCCAATAAATTCTCAGGTCCATCTCAGATATTGATTAACCTCACTCCCGCCCGTATAGCTGGCGGGCGAGCAAGCAGAGAGTCGTTCCCATAGCAACATGTAGCTGCGTTGTCTGCTGGGCAACGGGGAGGGGGGGGGCAGAAAGCGGAAGGGTGGCGGAAAGGAGGGGGAAGGGGTACTCTATTTATAGTGCGTACGGCAGGCAGTGAAGTCACGGCCTTGTCAAATGAATTGGGGCAAACACACCCTGCTGTTTGTTCTGTGGTGTAAATTTGTGTCGCTGTTTAGCGCTGCTCTGCTTTGCTCTGCTCTGTTTTGCTCAGCAGTTGCGCTAGACTGGTCTGGACTGGTGAGGCCACACTTCAAACAGCAAACGCTGGTGTGCGATTGGTCTAGCTTCTTAAATAGGTGCTTGTGATTGGTCAGGCACTGAGAAAGCTGACTTGAGACACTTTGTTTGACTATTGTAATCAAACAAGATGCATGTGGTTTTTGGTCTCTCTCTCTTTCTCTCTGTCTCTCCCTCTCTCTGTCTCTGTCTCTCTCTGTCTCCCTCTCTCTCTCGGTCCGCCAGTGTCTTTAAAGTACCAATACTTTTGGGTCTGTTTCTCCCTCCCCCTGCAGGCATAGCCTCCATGACAGTGCCGGTGTACATAGCTGAGGCGTCCCCCCCTCACCTGAGAGGCCAGCTGGTGACCGTCAACACTCTCTTCATCACGGGGGGCCAGTTCACTGCCAGCATGGTGGATGGGGCCTTCAGCTACCTGCACCACGACGGCTGGAGGTAGCACACACACACACACCAGCAGGCACGTACATGCAAACCAAATACACACACACACTTACACACACACACACACACACACACTTACACACACACCAGAAGACATGCACATGCAAACCAAACACACACACACACCAGCAGGCACGTACATGCAAACCAAATACACACACACACTTACACACACACACACACTTACACACACACCAGAAGACATGCACATGCAAACCAAACACACACACACACCAGCAGACACACACATGCAAACCTAAAGCACACACAATCCATGCTGTCTGTCTGCCTGAGCAGATAGCGGCTGATATTTGTGGATTCCTGTCATGTACAATGGTCTAGCTGGGACAAATGTCAATAGAGCCATGCATGTGGGTTGCAACATAGCTAACATTAGCTGAGAACAGGGATAGGCTGGAGATAACATCCGTCTCAGGTTCTTATAAAAAATACAAGGCCTATAATTCTTTTTCATGTTCATTGTAGCCCAGGCTTACAGCTCTTCTACATGTTGAATGCTCAGAGATATTCGTTAGATAGCAGTCTTTGTGAGTCTTTGTGCTAACAGGCATTTCGATTTAGATGGAAATTGCAGATATTAGTCAGTCAACTTACTGTAAGAATAATTTTACCAGAAAAGTTTCTCTGAAACTTAAAGAATGAGAAAAGGTACAGTTGAACTTTTACAGTAACTTGCAAACCCATTTTTTTTTTAAACATAAAATGACAAATTTTCAGCTTTGTGACATTTCACAATGCAAATGAGTAGTGTTTGGTCCTCATGTCATGACAATAGTGGTGAATGGAAGAAAATTCAGCATTGAATTACAACTAAGGAAATATATTTTAAATGGAGAGTTTTTTTTTAAGTACACAAGTGTAAGTGTTCTCACTTTTTCTGTCAGTGTGTGTTTCTCTCCTTCCCAGTCTCGCTTTCTCTTTCCTCATTAACCACCCCTCCCTCCTCCTCCCCCTGCCCTCCCCCCAGGTGCATGTTGGGCCTGTCTGTGGTCCCAGCGGTGCTCCAGTTCATGGGTTTCCTGTTCCTCCCTGAGAGCCCTCGCTGGCTCATCCAGCGGGGCCTGACGCAGAAGGCCCGCCGGGTGCTCAGCCAGATCAGAGGGAACCAGAACATAGACGAGGAGTACGACACCATCAAGAACAGCATTGAGGAGGAGGAGAAGGACTGTGGAGGAGGTGAGAGGAGGAGAAGGAGGACAGTGAGGGTAGAGGGGGAGGGGTGAGATAGTGGAGGAGGGGAGGGATAAGGGAGGAGTGTCTGTTATCTATCGCCCTCGTTTTTGTCTAGCAGCCAGACACAAACAACACGCATACTCTCACTCTGTCATCTCTATCTCGTCCTCATCCTACCCTCCTATGTCACCCAGTGAAAGGGGGACATGCACAGGGGCTCTTCACATACACCAGCTGAGTGGAAGGGGGTGTGCTGTGGGTAGGTGGGGGAGAGTGGCAGAGCAATGCCAATGTCAGATAAGAAGGGAGAGGAGCTGGTCAAATTGGATCTAGTCCGACACTAATCAACCTTGACAGACTGGGAGCACAGAAGCCCTGAGTTGGAGTGCCTTTCACATTCCCTCGTTCCTACTGGCTGGGAGTGAAGTGGTCCTTCAGAAACGCCAACGCTGGAATATACACACGTGCATGCTTACACACACACACACACACACACACACACACACACACACACACACACACACACAAACTCTGGTGTCTTCTCTCCATCTCTCTCTCTCGCACACACACAGACACACACACTGAGGGCGGACACGCCCCGAGGTACTTGGTCTCCATCCAACGTATCCATTTAATCTGTTTGTGCGTCAATAAATCTTGTTCCTCACTCAGGTACAGAGAAAGGGAGGCAGAGACATACAGAGATACAGGGAGTTATAGAGGCAGAGAGGTAATGAGACATACAGAGAGACAGACAGAGAAACAGGAAGTTATAGAGACAGAGAGGTAATGAGACAGACAGAGAGACAGACAAAGAAACAGGAAGTTATAGAGACAGAGAGACAGACAGAGAAAGAGGAAGTTATAGAGACAGAGAGGTAATGAGACAAACAGAGAGACAGACAAAGAGACAGGAAGTTATAGAGACAGAGAGACTTACTTTATACTTGCAGACAGTATTCATTTCAATGTTTGAATGTCACTAAACAGTACATAGGGATTCCTGGCAAAATAGACCCGATCTCAATGTGACTCAAAGTAAAGATAGTATAAAATGTGTGGGATAATAAGTGTATGTGACAAATGGTGGTATCTTTCTGCAGAGAAGGTCAAAGCTGTAGTGTATGACTGTGTAGTAGTATATATATGTTTACATATTGTGCTTGTATGGGTAAAGGTTACTGCTGCATGCAATTAATGACAAAAGTTGGCAAGTGCATTCCATCAAACGATTACTGCTCACCCTTCTAGTGTGCTGATATGCGTATACTAGAATTGATATCTCCAGTATCGTGAATCGTTTAAAAATGAGTGGACCCTCACAGGGGCAGGAGTCTGGGATGCTGTTGTGTGTAGAGTGTGTCATTATCTTCTTGAGCAGGGTTGTTATGTCTATTGTTCAACCTGGACTCAGCCACTGCTGAGATGAGGTGTCACTCCTCAAACCTGTAATTAACCTTTCCTTTAAATATTCCTTCCGGCTATGGAATACCGCTCACTGTGATTCGCCCACTTCTGGAGGGGGCTTGGCCTATCCGTGTTAGCTGGTGTTCAGCTTCAGTGTTTTTAATCTTTGTGTCAGTGAGCTGTGTTGACATGTTCACCTATAACTCATAGTTTTGGTATGGTGTTTGATAGATGTTAGCTTCTGAAATGTGTGAGTGATGTGGCGAGCCCACTGCATGTGTGTGTGTGTGTGTGTGTGTGTGTGGCGCCTGTGTGAGTAGGGGCCACACCTGTGAAAACAAAGGCTTGTGTTGCCCCTTCCGCTGACATTCCAGTTGCCACGGTAACGGCACTTCTCTCACTTCTCTCCATCACCTGTGAGATGTGACGATGACACCGTGCGCCTCACCCTGGCGTCTCACCGCCTCCTTCATTAGACGAGGCCAGTAATCACGGAGACTCGCCGTGGTAACACACAACAGTAATATCTCTTCATCGGTGTTCTGCCATGACCAATCTGTAGCATTATGGGCTGGATCTGTCTCCCTGCTGTGCTGGATGTGTCCATGGAAGCATCATCGCCATGACTCCACTGGTACTTTGCATGCTCCGCTTCTACTGGCTGTAGACCCATGTTGTAATGAAGAAGAGAGCTGGAGAAGATTAGAGGTTAGCTTGGTCTGATGATGAACACAGTGATGATGATGATGATGATGCTGGTGTTGAGGGTGATTGCAAACAAAGTTTATGAGCTCTTATTGCTTCTTGAAGAGGACAGAACTCAGCAAGAGACAACAAGCTGGGGAGAGAGAGAGGGGGGGGAGGGGAGAGAGAGTCAATTAGAGATGGATAGACCGCAGAGAAGAAGAGAGATGGACTGATGTAAGAGTGGTTTCATAGTTGTTACAGTGTATCTGTGGTAGAGTCATGTCCAAAGTCATGTCCCCTCTCGCTCTTAAATCAATGGACTGCTCCCAGGTAATATAATGATGCACGATGCCATTCTTCACAAACCCAGGTGTTATATAAACAGCCTGGCACAGGCAGCATGAGATATTCCGGTGAGAACCGTTCTTACAAGAACAAGAGAGAGTCCAGATTCTGCTGGCTCTCTCCTTTATGAAATATTCACAATGGGCAAATGATGTGATGAAACTCTGGTGCTGCCTTTCCACTGACTAAGCCATTCTCCAAATCATCAATTCACGGAGTCTCATTGGTGGGAAAGTGAGGGGAATGAATATATTTATATTTGCATAATAAGTTTAAAGTGAGTACCCGAGAGATGTAGGCCACAAATTCTGCTGAAAGAGTAACAGTATTTGCCAGCCGTATTGAGTTGTGAATGCGTCTGTCTATTTTGATTGTTGGAGGCTTGTGTAAGAATCAGCTGATTCCCTCTTAACTTCAGAGGCAGGAGTGTACGCATCTCATTTGAATTAGGGGCTAATTGAATATTAAGACGCCGGAGGTTTTGTTTTCGGATTCAGTTCAGACAATCTAGTTTTCAGTCTGCCCTCACTCGATGGGATCTGACTAGGAGAAAGGCAAACAACACAGAATAACAAGAAAAACGGTGTGAAAAACACAGATGGGGGAAAGATTCCCTGCACCTCCACAAGGGACATAACAATACGGCCCGATGCCTTCTTACTGTGTGGTTTCTTACTCTGACAGTGGTTGCACCCATCAAAAAACCTCCAAAATGTTTGATTCCCACAGAAAGACATGAGACAACAGTGTTCTTAACTGTTGTCGTCATACTGTTACCTCTACTGTAGTTTCCCACAAAGATCAAATACATTCTGTCATGAAAGCGAATTGTTTGGCTCCCGTGGTGTTGTTAAACGTGTGATGAGCGCAAATTAAGTGAACAGATGTGTTGGGTCGGCCGCAAAAATATTGGAGCTATGCAAGTGGGCCAAAGGTTGGGCATGGCTGCTCTACTTTATTCTACCTTACTCTACTCTACTCTACTCTTCTCTTCTCTACCTCCATTCCACCCTACTGTTCTCTGCCACAGAGCACATGACATTTGCCAAGTCTCAGGTCAAGTTATCATGGCTGCAGAGGAGAAAGGACATTAAATATGAAGTGTGATGAAAGAATGGGACTCTTGTGTAAGGTGTGGATGGCAGATATAATAAGGTAGCACAATACTCTCTTGCTGTTTTCACTGTGTCTTCTATTTTCTCTCTGTCTCTTTCACTCTGTCTTTCCCCTCTTTCTTTTCATCCTGTGTTCCTTTCCAGGTCTTCTTAGGGTGATGTTGTTGAGGTTGCCAAAACGATTCCATGGTTCCGTACACAAAGCCAACTCAATCAGGTTAAGGTTTGTGAGGTGATTTCAGTGTCTGTGTGGTCTGTATTGGACCATGTATGTCATAGCAACCAGGCCTGGGCTAGTTTGGCTGAAGGCCAGTCTGAAGAAAGAACCTTTGTAGCTGTGGAAGCAAGGTTGCTGATAACATTCTGTTCCCCAGCTCAGCCCTCCAGGTGGAATGTGAATGATGTTCCAGCGATTCACCCACTTGTCTAATTACAAAATCAGTTTGGAAAATACCCAGAGACCTACACAGCAGATGAATGAGCAAACAAACAACATTCAATAGCTGCGAGACACTCTATTAGCTGCTGAAATGATCTCTGTGATCCCTGATGCAGCCTGATTACCTGTGTTATCTTGTTAGATTTAGGTAGGACACTCAGGGAACCATCCTCAGGTGTTATGGAAATGAAGCAATTTCTGTTCATGCTCTCTCTCTCTCTCTCTCTCTCTCTCTCTCTCTCTCTCTCTCTCTCTCTCTCTCTCTCTCTCTCTCTCTCTCTCTCTCTCTCTCCTCTCTCTCTCTCTCTCTCTCTCTCTCTCTCTCTCTCCCTGTCTCACTTTCTTGCTCTGTCTCTCTGTCTCTCTGTCTCTCTGTCTCTCTTTCTCTCTCTCTCTCTCTTTCTCTCTCTCTCTCTCTCTCTCTCTCTCTCTCTCTCTCTCTCTCTCTCTCTCTCTCTCTCTCTCTCGCTCTCTCTCTCTCTCTCTCTCTCTCTCTCTCTCTCTCTCTCTCTCTCTGTCTCTCTGTCTCTCTGTCTCTCTTTCTCTCTCTCTCTCTCTCTCTCTCTCTCTCTCTCTCTCTCTCTCTCTCTCTCTCTCTCTCTCTCTCCCTGTCTCACTTTCTTGCTCTGTCTCTCTGTCTCTCTGTCTCTCTGTCTCTCTTTCTCTCTCTCTCTCTCTTTCTCTCTCTCTCTCTCTCTCTCTCTCTCTCTCTCTCTCTCTCTCTCTCGCTCTCTCTCTCTCTCTCTCTCTCTCTCTCTCTCTCTCTCTCTCTCTCTCTCTCTCTCTCTCTCTCTCTCTCTCTCTGTCTCTCTCTCTCACGTGTTTACTTGGGTCTGATATTCTACATCAATGTGATTAGGTAAATTCCTAATGTCCAGTGTAACTGTTGGCAAACTAGCAGTTTTGACTGCCCAATAATCTCTCTCTATCTCTCATTGGTCTCCATCCTCTTGGCCCTCTCTGCCTGCTTGCCTGCCTGCCTGTGGATGTCGAGGAGAGCTCCAGGCACCACAGCCCCCCAGGGAGTCTGTCTTCTCCATTAGCATGGGGCAGGTGTGGGTTAGGGAAGATTGGAGTTTGTGTGATTTATTAGCAGTATTACCAGGCGATGCTCAGAGCAACAGAGAGTTCCCTCCCCGAGACCTCCTCCATGACAGGAAGAACTGTTTAGCATCGGAGATATCTGATTGGTTGAGACTTAGGGAGCATTGGGCGTTTGATTGGTTTTCAGACATGAGAAGAATGGTGCCAGCTTTGATATAAATAGGACCCAGATGGTGTTTATACGTGTTTGTACATATTTGTTTTGTCTCTTAGGTATGGCATGATGGATATAGGTGGTGTAGAGGTGGTGGTGTGTAGAATTTGAAGGGTGGGTGTCCATTACTCATTGCTTCCTGTTGGAGGATTAAAAAATAAATCTGTATGTGTGTTAGAGAGCGAGAGAGACACACACACACATACACACTCACAAATACACACAAATGCAAACACACATACATTCAAACACACACCCGCTCACATACACTCATACATAGAGAGAGATAGTTTTGTATACCTCCCAAGTCTCAGCAGATGATGGTAAAGTGAGTGTAAAACAGCGTTATCTGGTTCACCTTCCTTCTCTCACAGCCTTCTCTCCTTCCTCTGCTTGGTTCTCTCCCTCCCCCCTCCACTCTCCACACCCCTGAAGTCTGCTGTCAGTTGTAGTACCATATGAGACAGTTGTACTGGCCCTCCCCCTCCGCTAACACACACACAGTCACACCTACACGCACACACAAATAAACACACAAACACACACTTCAAGCGAACGAATCAATTTGAACATTGATTCCTCCCCCCTTTTTTGTTTCAGTCAAAGTGCTCCTGTTTGAACACCAGAGCCTGAAGCAGCATGTAGTGACTCACAGGCTCCTGGTGGCAAGGTTACGCTCAGATGTTGATCTTGATCTTGCGGTTTTGGTACAGAAGATCGTTTAGCTTGCCCCAAGCTTCTGAAAGCTGAACAAGAGAGTGAAAGACAGATGCATACTACACATAGGAAGTGTATGACTATTTAAAACAGTGCAGAGTTAGAACTGAATAGATACAAAGATACAGAGAGAGAGAGACAGAGAGAAGTGGGAATTTGAGACATACTGTAGTGAGAGATAGATTTGGAGACTTAGAGAAAGATAGTTCTTCAACACTTCTGTCTCCCTGTAGGGTTTCTCTGCATATTAATTATTGAAGGAGGAGGAGAGAGAGCTGAGCCAAGGCTGTTCTATGCTGGGGATGTCTCTCCCGTGTCTGTCAGAGATCCGCCAAGAGAAGCGCTCTCGATCACACAGCTCAACACCTTCCATCATCCTATCACTTCACAGGATGTGATCATTAACATCTTCACTGGTTATAAATGTAACAGGTAGAAAGACAACTTTTTTTTTGTGCCTCACATCCACTGTTTGTTTTGAAAGCCGTGGTGTGTGTGTGTGTGTGTGTGTGCGTGATTAGTCACGTATTCTCTATGAGTTCAATATCATTATCTCTGTGTGTGTGTGTGTGCTCCTTCATCCTCTCGTCTCTGTGTTTTGCCCTCAAGGTGTTTACATGAGATCTATCAGTTGCTACACTATACTTCATACTTCATATTTCTCTCTCTTTCTCTCCTCCTTCTTCAGTTCAAGCACAGTTCAAAGACTCCCTTCAGTGCTAGAACACACCACATTGCATCCACCAGAAGATGTATGCATGCCATAAACTGCATATCTAGAACCTGCTGTTAATGATATCTGTAAACATAGTGTTAGGCTTCATACAGTGGTTCAGCTATCTCTGCAACAGGGATGATGTAGTAGGTTAGATTATATATATACTCTATAAAGCCTGGATGTATTTCAGGCAAAGCTAAATGAAGGTTTACATTTGTAAACAAAAGCTGTTGTTCCCTCAACATATCTTACTGGAAAGTGTGAACAGTCTGTCAATCATACAAGCGCTCAATCCGACTTGACAATGGAGAGGTTTAAAAATACATGTGCAGCTCCTCTGTCTCCACCCCGCTCCAGACATGATCCTCCTCTCAGTTCCCCGCAAACGCGCTCTTACATAACCAGGAAGAGATTCTACGGCATTCGGGAGTCCACAGGGAGCAGTGAGCAACACAATAGCTCCCTCAATCAGTACACAGTGCCAGGGTGTTTCAGCCGAGATAAAAAATAAGTGCTGGAAGGATGAGGAAGATTCCTGTCGCCAACCAGTTGGCATGACAGGAACAGATCTGGGTTGTCTGGTTTGGTTGAGCGAGGCACTAACAGCTTCAGTTCCTCACAGATATGGGTTGGATTCCTTGACATATGAGTTACTTAAGTTCAGCTTCCTTCCTGTGTGGCTTCCCACTCACCTCTCTAGGATATGTTCTTCACTCCCTTCATCCCAAACAGCATACTTTTTGTTACATATTGCAGCCGCCCTTACAAAGTGCGCACTGTCGCATGCAGTATGCATGTACATTTACATTTAGTCATTTAGCAGACACTCTTATCCAGAGCGACTTACAGTAGGTACAGGGACATTCTCCCCGAGGCAAGTAGGGTGAAGTGCCTTGCCCAAGGACACAACGTCATTTGTACAGCCGGGAATCGAACCAGCAACCTTCGGATTACTAGCCCAATTCCCTAACCGCTCAGCCACCTGACTCCCCATTTAATTGAGACGTACTACTTCGTCATAGCATTGTGCCTTCATCTTTTGACCCTCTTGCTCATTCATCCGTCACAAATTGTAGAGCAACATTTTTATACTGTTGGAAAAAATGGTTAGTGCTACAGTTTTTACCTCTCTTGTTGTATAGTTTTGTATTTGGTTCTTTATTTACCTGGACCTCACCTAACAGAGGAAAAGGAGGATTGTAGGGTTTCTGAGTGTGTGAGTGTGTGTGTGTGTGTGTGTGTTTGTGTGTGTGGACCTTAGGAGCAGCACCTAGCAACCAAAGGCCCTCAGTGCCCTCGACTAAACACACAGCTGGTCTTTAGAGAAGAGAGGAGAGAAGATATAAATATCTCTGTCTTTTCATTGAGTTTAATTGTTTCAGTATAGTAACTCATGTTCAATAATATTGAGTCTTAAAAACGTCTCTAATAGTTAGATGCATAGATGTTCATAACATTCCGGAGTAGTCCAATAACCCATTAGCTGGACTCATTGATGACCTCATCACACTCTATTGTTGACTTGATTGGGGTTTGTCCGAAGCAGCATGTGTTCTCAATGCAATCGGACCATCTATTGACTCAGTTTAAAGCATTGCACAGCTGCACAAATGCTTCTCTGATCAATGGAGAAACAGGGGGGTTCATTCGGATGGAGAATATTAGCAGTTATTGGAAAGCAAAATCCTTCCAAACCTCCTTCTCTTTCATCTTATGTCTCTCTTTTCATCTCATCTCTATGTCTCTCTTCTCTACTCAGTCGATTTTCTGTCTGTTCTCTATCTTGTGACTGTGTTTGATTTTACTTCTGTGTGTAAGCATGGAAATATGATTTGTGTTTTTGCAGTAGTAACAGACATACACACATACCCACACACACACGTTGGCGTGTAAAGTCGGCAGTGTTTGAAGTGTGGAATAAAACACCCCTAACGAGGCTCCTGCCAACTTCACAAAACACTCCACCTAATTGGACAAGCGGTTATTAGGGAGAGGTTTGGGTGTTTCCCAGGCAAGGGTTGCCAAGATGTGAGATAATTGGGGGATTCCATTGCTGGATATCAAAAACGGGGGGTGTGGGGGGGGAATTCTTCCTGGTTTGCCTGCTCTCATTAAAACACCTTCCACTACTGCAGCTTTCCATGGCTGCATGGCCAAATTAGAAGGTGTAGTAGGGATTTCAGCAGTGTTCTGCCACTGTTTCACAGTAGAGTCAGGCTATCAGCAGTGCGAGGGAAACATTCAAAAAGGGTTCTACTGGATGGTAGCTGCAGCCACAGAATATAACACTGCCTTGTCTTTGAGGTCCTCTTCAAATGCACAAATGGCGATAGGCCCCAGAGCCAGCAGAATCTATTACTGTAGCTCATGTCTTCCAAAGTGGGATTCATATACACCCATACCCACAACCACTACAGTCCTAATGCGAATACAATGTATTGTTTTCTGACCCAACTGTCTCATTTCCATTTGTCTTTCTTTCTTCCTTCCTTTATCTCTCTCTCTCTCACTCTCTCTCTCTCTCTCCCTCTCTCTCTTTTTTTCTTGCTGCCTCCCAGCTTCTCAGTCGTACCCTGATTAGGTTAGAGGGAAGCTGTGTCCTAGCTCATCTGCCTGTGAGGAAATGAAGATATCTCTGGTGTGCATGGTATTATCTCTCTCTCTCTCTCTCTCTCTCTCTCTCTCTCTCTCTCTCTCTCTCTCTCTCTCTCTCTCTCTCTCTCTCTCTCTCTCTCTCTCTCTCTCTCTCTCTCTCTCTCTCTCTCTCTCTCTCTCTCTCTCTCTCTCTCTTTCTCTCATCAATATGTACATATATACACAGTAGATGCATCTGTGTGTGTGTGTTTGTCCCAGCCAGTGAAGTTAGCGCTTCATTAAAAGAGTCATTACCTCTCAGGCCAGTTCTCAGGTTGGTCCATGAATCTGGATTTGTGTTTTTGCTAATCAGATCGCAGCTCTCTGGCACTGCCCCCAGGGGCCAACCAATCATACTCTACCATGTTAGCGTGCTTTAAATAGGTTCAACCCCATAAATGCATCACTTCCTTTCGCCAGCGCAGGGCTAGAACTCCCTCTCTCATGTCAACACTCCAGCCCTCGCTGTGCATCCGGTGCTGTGACCAGCACTAATGAGGAAAACACCGGCCTGTCATGTCCACACACTGAGCTCTTCCAACAGCTACGACATCACTTCCTCTGGAAATGTAACGGTGGCTGAGGCTGAGCTGTGCTGGTGAAAAGACTTGTGACTGATGTGATTGGCTGGTGTCCTGATTGACATCATGGTGTGATTGGCTGTGGAGACAGTGTGATTGAAAGGGCCCTGTGCTGGGGAGCGCTGCTGAATGCTGATTGGTCCTGAAGAGGGAAGTGATAGAAAAGTACTCTGTGCCAGTGGGATGCGTGCATCTGTGATTTTTGTGTGTGTGTTTGTGAGTGTATGTTGGTGGGAAGTATCCTGTGCATGTGTTTGTGTGTTTGTGTGTGTGTGACAGTGGGATATTGCCTGTGCATGTCTTTGTGTGTGTATTTGCATGTGTTTTTGTGTGTGTGTGTCAGCAGGGTGCTCCTTAGCGAGTGTGTTCAGTCTGTCTGGGAGCTAAAGGAGACGTTCTCCAGCCCAGCCAGCATCTTCCCACTCACAGCTGCTCCCCACCAACTAGCCAGTCCTCTCTGTGTGTGTGTGTGTGATATCACTGTTGGCTGAGTGTTTGCGTGTTATTCCCTCTTTATCAGAAAGCTGCATGCCTGTCCAGACGCTCTCATCCTATTATGGATGCTGCTGTTCCCTGGAGTGTCCTGTCTGAAGACCGGCTCAGAAGTTTCTCGGCACAAACTTTGAGATAAATAGCAACTACATTAGCTATTGGTGTTATTCTTTGAGTGTTAGGGTGTACTGAGCCTGTAGACCTCGCTACACATGCAGCTACGACCGCTATAGCAACACTAATGGAAAGCAACAGTTACATTTACATTACATTTAGTCATTTAGCAGACGCTCTTATCCAGAGCGACTTACAGTAAGTACAGGGACATTCCCCCGAGGCAAGTAGGGTGAAGTGCCTTGCCCAAGGACACAACGTCATTTGCACGGCCGGGAATCGAACTGGCAACCTTCTGATTACTAGCCCGCTTCCCTAACCGCTCAGCCACCATCTCCCTATTGACAAGAAAATCTCTCAATACAGTAATCTAATTCTCGCTGTGTGTGTGTGTCCAGATGGCCCAGTGATCTGGCGGATGCTGACCTACCCTCCTGCACGGAGAGCTCTCCTGGTGGGTTGTGGACTGCAGATGTTTCAGCAGCTGTCTGGGATCAACACGGTCATGTGAGTAAACAACCCAGGGCTTTACCTCAGCGCACTCACACAGTCTGCCACACCCGGGTTCAATACCTGCTCGCTTACGTGACAGATCTGTGGGATCAACACTGAGCACCACACTGCAAAGGTTAAGCATGCTTTGGTTTCGGGTCAAGGCGTTAATACAGTCTGGATGACATTGGTTTGATGACTTTACCCACTCAGCCACACGTCAGTTGAGGACTGGAGGACTGTTATTGTTTGAGAAAATATCCTCATCCACGAGATCCCTCAGCCAAGCATGAAGAGATGCTTTGATGTCCAGGAGACGATGGCATGAAAGACCTCAGTGGAGGCCTGATGCTGTGATACCTCAGGGTTAGATCTTTCTCCCACTGTGCTGAGTGGCACAGCCCTTTGTGACGATCTGAACCGTGGGTTACGTGGTCTGGAGAGCCTTGTGTGTGTCTGTCTGCCGAGGTGAACTGTGTTCTGCCCACTGTAAACAATCTTGGGATGTGTGCTGTTGCTTAGCAACCATCAGAGGTGAGCGTAATGGGAAAGTGTGTGTGTGTGTGTGTAGTATGTGTGTTTGGGCTTTGCTGCCTGTATATACTGTATGTTGTTGCGATACTGCATGTATGTCTGTCTGTCTATCTATGTTTGTCAGCCTGTCTTTCCAGAAGGTTGTCTGTTTATCTGTTTGTGTTCCTATCTGCCTGTCTTTCTCCTGCTGACAGACTTCTCAGAACTTCCCTTCTGCCTCGGCTCAATCTCTCCCTCTTCACTGAGAGGGTGAGATAGAAGGAGAGAGAGAGAGAAAAAAGAGTGAAACTCTAAAGTTCTGTCAGTTATCCTACATCTGATACTTGTCTGCTTAGTTGACACCTACAGTCCTATGAGAGAGGTGAACTTAAATGTGTATGTGTTGTTGGTGTGTTGTGTGTGTGTTTTGTGCGTGTTGTGAATATCAGTTCGGTCAGACAGCTGTTGTTCCTGTCGGAGACGTTGTTCGGATGGATGTTATCATCAATACCTCTCATTGACTAAAGGTCTGCCTGGTCCGTCAGCCGATTGGCTGTCAGCTGAAGCTATTGATTAGTCTGACCATGATGAGTTCACCGAAAAAAATCTTCTTCGCTCCCTGTCTGCTGGACATGACGACTGACCAATCAGACGACTTCCGTGCTTGTGCTTGTTGTGAATGTCAGACAGCTGCTCTTTCGTCTTTGTCGTTCCAGTTCCCTCTCTTCCTTTCAAACTCCCCCTCTCATTCTGATTGGATCTCTCCCTGTCTTTCCCTCTGTATATTTTTATGGCTCTCAATCTCTCCCTCCCCCCCTGTCTCACTTCATTTTCATTGTGTCTGAGCTGAATGAAACCAGATAGTATCTGTTGTTCATTGTCTCTCTCTTTCGCTCTCTCACTTACCCCCTTTCTCTGTTCCCCTTCTCTCTCTCTTCATCCCCCTCTCCATCTGGGCCTGTCAGTCTCCTGAGTGTGGAACAATGTGAAGCCACAATGGGCGGACCGAGCTGGCCAGTCTCCAGAGATGTCAGAACTTGCCATTAGATGAGGACTCATAATGATTCGATTATCCACACTATCCAGCTGGCAAAGGTCACGGAGGCAGGTGGGGACTGGATACTGACATGGAACGGGAGGGAGGGAAGGAGGGAGGGAAGGAGGGCAATAGATGCAGGATGAAGGGGATGAAGGGTGAAGGGAGGGAGAAAATAGTACCGAAGCTGAATGAAGCGAGGGATGTCAAAATGGATAGAAACAAGTGGAGGGAGAGGAAAGAGAGAAGGGGGGTGAGAAGAACAGACAAGATGATCATAACTGAAGTGGACCCCGTACCTTGTTCAGATTAGATGTTGTGTTGTACGACATCTGTGTGTTTGTTTATGTTGGCCAGTTGGCAGTAAGCACATGGGCAGATGTAGAAATGTCATGTCTAAAATGTCACTAAATGCCAGTTACATGATGACTCAGCCTGTATGTGCGTGTGTGTTTAATGTGTGTGTGTTTGTATGTGTGTGTGTTGTGTGTGTGTGTGTGTTTTGACCTGGTTACATTTGAAAATCGTAACAGTTGCTACCTTGTATCCCTTGCTGGTGCTGAGAAAACCATCGACATGCAACGGGGGGGAGAGACCTTTTGCTACCCTGCTGTCTCTCTGACAGGCTGGGGAGAGACCTCTCTCTGGGTTATTACACTATGCTAATGTTCCCCCTAATCAGACAAACACACGCTGCCACAACCTCACACACTGTTATCCTATAAACACAAACATGTGCACACACACACATGCACGCAGACACTCAGACACAGCCACATACACTGCCCTCCCACTTACAAGCAAGCCTCTAATCTTACTAATCCACAAGCAGCCATCACTGCCCTGGTAATTGTTCCTTAAAAAATTGGTTGTCCTTGCAATAACCATATCCTTGTAGAGTAATCAGTGAGTCGGCCCTGTTCAGATAGTTGTTGTGGTGGGTTTTAGTGTGGTTGGTTGGTCTCAGCAGCCATCTTGTTCACTAGCCTGGTAGGTTTTGTCTGCAATGAATATGTGGTTGGCAGGTGGTACCTTTTACGGCCCATTCTTATAGGCCTGTTTCGATGGGTGATTTATTTTATACCACTACTGGTCTGCTACCTTTGAGTTCTCCGGCCGTCCAATGTTCTGTTTTTGTATTTGATCTTTCTTTGTCTTTCCTCTCCATCCTTCTCTGTCCATCCAGACCAGTTTAGGAGTGTTAGTACACTGCGACTGTCAGAGTGACTCATGTCCTCTCACCTTCAGTGTCAAATGGACTGTGGAGAACAGGAGGTAGCAGAGCAGAGCGAGGGAAGGAGCGGCAGGTTGAAGAAGCAGGAGGGGGAGAAAGTGCTGTGTGGGTCATCATCCATTCTGTCGGGTCAATAAAAAGTAAAAAGGAAAAAGTATGCAACCAGTCTGTCACTAACAGCACCTCAGAGTATCTCCACTCCCTACCTCTCTCCTTCCATCCACATTCTCTCCTTCCTTCCTTCCTTCCTTCCTTCCTTCCTTCCTTCTTCCTTTCTTTTTTTTTCTTCTCGTGGTATATAAAGATAAAGTAATTTTGTCGTGCTGGAAATGTGCACGCACACACACATCTTTTTTCCACCCTCTCATCAACCTGTCAGTGTCATCTGTGCTCATCCACCCGCGCCACTCAGACTCTCATCCCCCTCTTCTCCCCTCCTCCTTCTGCAATCACCTCTCCCCTCTCATCCCTACGTCTGTCTGTCAGTCGGTCTGTCTGTCTGTCTCTCTGTCTGTCTGTCACTCGATGGATTACCACAACACATAAGTATGGGGTATCTCTCCCTCTCTCCCGCACCTCCTCCTTGCTGTCCGTGTTGTCACCCTCGTCATGTCAGGGACCAGAGGTGTGAATTGAATCTAGAGCAGAGCAACAGGGGCGACGGACTGTTTCCACTTTCAGAACAGGGGGCAAGGCCATGGCATGTCACATCTTCATCACCCCCCCCCCCCACACACACACACACACACACACACACGCCCGCACACACATATACTGTATACACATGCAATTATCATGCCGACACACACACAGATACACAAATCACCAAACACCCACCTCCCCACACACACACACACACACACACGCCCACACACACATATACTGTATACACATGCAATTAACACGCCGACACACACACAGATACACAAATCACCAAACACCCACCTCCCCTCACACATACTGTCCACACACACACACACACGCTCTACATACAGAACACCTAGCCTCGCTCCTCTCATTCCCTTGTTGTGGCTTCTATGCAATTTGCATTTTGCAGCTGTGTGTGTGTGTGTGTTTGATTTTCTCTGTTATCTTGTTGGCCCTGCACTTGACTCTACCATGGGTATCTGTTCAACTGGTCAATAGGGGGCTCCTCATGTCAGCCTGGTGTCTGAGCTGCTGGCAGGCTTCTGACAGAGAAGGATGTCTGTCACCATGCAGACTAGGGTCCAGTCTCAGAGATAACAGCTGACAGCTCTCCGACCAGCACAAACTGCTAGCCCCAGAGCTGTTTGCCTTGCTGGACTTAAATAGCTCTCTGTCATAAAGACTGATTGCAAATCAGTTTGCTGCACTGCCCTTCTGTAAAGGGCCTGCAGCCTCAGCCAGTAGACCAGGAGCTGTGATAATGTGATTGCTTCTGTGAACATTTGATGACTCTGATGAAGGTGGACAGTTGGAGATCCAGTAGATTCTACCTTGTTCATCTAATCCGTGGATAGCCCGTCCGCTTTCCTACCAGTGATGTCATTATGGGCGTGTTTGTTCACGATTGACGGTAGTCAGGGTTTACTGTGGCGGAGTTGTTTTTCCAGTTCTATTTCGGAGTGAGGTGTAGAGGTGTGAGCTGCAGCCTCTGGTCTGGTTCGCTAAACAGCCTGAGTGCAGCAGAGATGGATCACAGCAGGTCAGCGCTGGAGGAGAAGTGGTGATTTTACTCCCACAGCTTGCCAAACCTCCTATTTCAGACTTTCTGGGACCATGTGTGTGTTTGTGTGTTAATAATAATAATAATACATTTTATTTAAAGGCGCCTTTCTCGGCACTCAAGGACACCGGCGTACAGGATATAAAATACATTTAAAAACAAAGAATACAACAACATTAAAAACAACAGAAGCAGGCAGCGTAATTGACATCAAATGAAATATGTAGTTTTAAACAGACTTTTCAGGTTTTGAGTTCCGATTTGAAATGGGGGAATGAGTCAATATTTCTTAGTTGGGGTGGTAGTGCATTCCAGAGACGGGGAGCAAAGCGGCTGAATGCTCTACTCCCCATGGTAGTGAGGCGGGCAGAGGGGACAGACAGGTGAATGGAGGGAGAGGATCTGAGGGAGTGTTAAAGTAGGACTGAAATGTGCAGCCTTTTCCTACCTTCCTCCTGACATGTTTTTATGCCTCTGCGTGGGGCCTGAAGGGAGTCCCAGTCTTACTCTGTCCAGCTAGCTTTCCTGGTAATGAGCATGGGTGTGGTCACCACACCACACATCTCTGCTTTAACAGAGGTGTGCAGAGTTAGAAGCGTAGGAAAATAGAAAGCCTTTAAAATGTCGAGGCTCTCTGTGTTTCCTGCCCTCTGGTTTTTGGAGTTGGAATTAGAGATGAGGAAAGAAAACAACATGCTAATCATCCTTCCTCATAGAGGAAGAGAGAGGGGGATCTTTTATTTATACTTTTTAATGACTGTTTTTCCCTTTGTTGCATCGTCCTGGTGAGAGTGGGGAACTGCTATTCTGTGCGCGCGTGTGTGTGTTCACACACTTTGGATTTTAGGTCATTTAAAAAAACAAAACAGTAATCAGCAGTTTATGTTGTTATGGAACATATTTAAATGGATTCTATTTACGTATGCTTCCACATGGTTCTTTGGTTCTGCAGCAGTTTCTGTAGTCTGAAGAGGCCTGATTGTAGGGCTAAAAAATGACCTGCTCAGGCCTGATGATGTGTAGAGTGGCTAATCTGACTTGGAGAGGTGGTGCTCAGGCAGCAGGAGTCTAATGATCACAGGCTGGGGCTTGGGGGGCAGGAGAGAGGTGGTGGGGGGCAGGAGAGAGAGAGGCTTGGGGAGGCTGGGAGAGGTTAAGAGAGGTGGAGGACACCAGGGGTGTGGGGGTGGGGTGGGGTTTGAAGCCTCTAAGTATGGAGGAAGTGAGAGAAGAATGGAGGGGTTCTATTTTTGTTGCTTGGCATTGGTTGGTAAAAACATGTTTTTTTTTGGGGAGATTTGAGAGAGAGCACTTGTTGTTGCTGGAGAGGACCAGTAGGACATGAACCTCTATACATTTTCTCCGATTTCAGACGTTTGATCTTTATTCTCTCCTCCTCTCACTCTTTACTTGAGTGTTTCTTTATTCCCATCATCCATTCTTCCGTAAACATTCCGTCATTTTCTTTCATTGCCAAAGCTGCCACCCTACCAGTGACAGCCCTCCCTCTCTGTGCCCTCAGGTACTACAGCGCCACCATCCTGCAGATGTCGGGAGTGCGAGACGACAAACTGGCCATCTGGTTGGCCGGGCTCACGGCTGCCACCAACTTCCTGTTCACCCTGCTGGGGGTGTGGCTAGTGGAGAGGGTGGGCCGCAGGAAACTCACCTTGGGGAGCATGCTGGGTAAGGGGTCAGAGTTCATGGTTAAAGGTCAAATTGGAACATGATCTACTCTAAAATGTCCCTTGATACAGCCATCAAGGAACTGAAATGAGAATAAGAATAAGCTAGTAAGAAATACCTACTCTGACCATATTGATGATCGAGAATGTGAAGGACTGCACAGTGTCGTGTGTGCTGCAGGAACATGCCCTGTGTAGACAGTATGCTGTGTTTGTCTTCCAGGTACGTGTGTGAGTTTGTCTCTGCTGGCTGTTGGCTTCCTGCTGTCTGCCCAGCACTCTCCTCCCATCAGCCTCCACCCCACAGACCCCTCCGTGGCCAACTCTACCTGCGCCACACACCTGTGAGTTATGAAACCTCTTCTCTGCACTCCTCTCCTCTGGGCTACACTGCTCTGCTCTATTCAGCTCTACTCTATTTTCCTTACTCTGTTCTGTTCGGTTTTACTGTACTCTACTCTACGCTGCTCTGCTCCACTCTAACATACAGTGCTGTTCCACTGTTGATGGTACAAGACATATAGTGCATCCACAAATCTCCATTTACTTTTAAGCACTATACACAGTGTTGGAGAATGACAGTCTGCTCTCTAATCAAGGTGGAGTAATGTACAGTGCTGTCTGACGGCCCATCATGCTTCATAGCTCATGCCATCATTTTATGTTCTCACACCCACAGTTGCATCTGGAATGTTTATCTGGGCTCTCATCTGGACCTTAATCTGTCTGTTGTGATAATAACCTTTTCACAAAAATACCTGTCGCCATTAGCAACAGAAGGGTATCAGCTGGCATTCGTGTCATAAAATGAGAGTTAGATAGAGGACAGAGGGGGAGAGGGATGAAGAGAGAGAGACACAAAGAGAGAGAGAGTGAGAGAGAGAAAGATAGATAGACAGACGATAGACTGATGTGTTGCAGTTGGTCTTGCTTCTCTCTGTTCTGAGACACACGACAGGATTGGACAATGATGTCATCATAGCAACAACCCTTGCATTGAACCCTTCTTCCCCAAACAGCATTAGTTTCCACTTCACACTCGCTCTGTCACACACACACACACCAGACAGACAGACAAACACAAACAAGGCAATGACAGTCTCAGAAAGGGGAGTAGGTATGTATTTAATTTCATGAGTCATTTCATTCGCTGCCATTCAGTTTATTTAGACACACATGCCTGAATCCGTGTCCATTAAGGGACAGCCCACTGTAATGACCCCGCACGTGTCTCCTCTCTCTCTGATCCGCCTGACTGCAGGATGTGTGAGCCGTGCATGCTGGACCCGGGGTGTGGCTTCTGTTACCGTGAGAACAGCACGACACTCTTTGCCTCCTCCTGTGTACCAGTCAATACAGCCTCCACTGAGCAGGCAGCATGGGGCAGGTGAGCCACAGGATGGGATTTGTTTGTGTGTGTGTTTGTGTGTGTGTTTGTGTGTGTGTGTGTGCTGGAAAAGGAATATGTTCGGAAACGAAAGAACGCTATAGAATCTCTGAACAACAACTATGACATCATAAAATCGAGATGGCTCTAACCTCCGAATTATTCACTTCAATCTAATTCGCCTCAACAACTAACACACCATTCCTGCCACTACTAAACCTGTCATACAGACTTTGGTATGACACTGCAGGTTTTCGCATGTATATTAAATGAGTCAGGTGGTTGAGCGGTTAGGGAATCGGGCTAGTAATCTGAAGGTTGCCAGTTCGATTCCCGGCCGTGCCCAAAAAAATGACGTTGTGTCCTTGGGCAAGGCACTTCGCCCTACTTGCCTCGGGGGGAATGTCCCTGTACTTACTGTAAGTTGCTCTGGATGAGAGCGTCTGCTAAATGACTAAATGTAAATGATATATATTTCCCCATTCTAACAATTTTCATGGCATGTCACTTATTAACTGTGTCTGAAGTGAATGAAGTGGGAATAGGTTCTGCAGTCAGTCCAGAGGTCTGTCTTTGCCTGGTCCATTTTCACCTAGCAGAGTGAGCAGGCAGCAGCCAGACTTCTCTCCCCAGCCTGGGAGAGAGGCATCAGGCCTCAGAGCACTCCCCTGAGACACCCAGCAAAGTAGCTGCAGATGGGAGCCGTTAGTATGAACTCCCCTCTCCGACTCTGACACTTTACTCAGGCTTCGATGTGTGAAAAAGGTTTATTATCACTCTAGATAATCACACCTGCAGAATGATTTGATATATACAGGGGAATTGGTTTCACATAGGTGCTCAAACTTTCGTTAAGAATTCTGTGCATGCTTTATTTGTGTGCAGGCAGAGGAGACAACCTTGTGTAAACGTACATTACGTGTAGTTACGTAAGTGTTTTGTTGACGTGGTTCTGGTTCTGTGTCCAGGTGCTCCAACTCTACCCAGGAGAAAGAGAAGACATACTGGGCCTACAACTACTGCCCCACGTCCTACTCCTGGGTGGTCCTGCTGGGTCTGGTGTCCTACCTGGCCTTCTTCGCTCCAGGTGACACGCAATAACAGACAGGAGTTGTACTTATTTGTTTATTTTCCTATTTATATGTATTTTCAATATTTTCTTAAATCCTCAGTAGATTTTAAAGCCATGTACAGGGGTCTTTTGTCCTCCCAGAGCAGTGTTGAGTGCTTTCCATCTACTGCACCAAATGTCCATTAGAGGATTATGCAATTCAATTTAACTCTCACTTTCTCTCTTTCTCTCTTCTCTCTCTCTCTCTCTCTCTCTCTCTCTCTCTCTCTCTCTCTCTCTCTCTCTCTCTCTCTCTTTCTGCTTTGTATCAAACATTATTCTTCTAACCCACCTTCAATCTTCTTCACATCCTCTTTGGTCCACTCTCCCTTCTCCAATCCCAGGTATGGGACCCATGCCTTGGACAATCAACTCCGAGATCTATCCTCTCTGGGCCCGGAGCACAGGCAATGCCTGTTCTGCTGGCGTCAACTGGAGCTTTAATGTGCTGGTGTCCTTCACCTTCCTGCACATGGCTCAGTACCTCACATACTACGGTGAGCTAACCACGGGGTCAATGACTCACACATGGCTCAGTATTCATCTACTACGGCAAACTAATTACTGATCAATAGCCCTCCTGGCAAGGGACAGCACAGGACTCGCCATTGATTTATCAGCAGAACGATTTCTAAACGCAGAACGATTTCTAAACCTTCTAATTGAGGAACTGACCTTTTAGACATCCATCCATAACACGTTGTTGGTTGATGTTGATGTTTCCAGGGGCCTTCTTCCTGTACTCTGCCATGGCTTTGCTGGGTTTCATCTTCATCTACGGCTGCTTGCCTGAGACCAAGGGCCGGCGGCTGGAGGAGATTGAGTCTCTGTTCGACAGCCAGCTGTGCTCCTGCGGGGTGACGGAGTCAGACGAGGGCCGTCAGGTGGAGTACATCAGGGTGAAGGGGAGCAACTACCACCTCTCGGATAACGACGCCTCCGACGTGGAGTGAGAGCATCCTGGACCTGGAGAGGTCTAGGTCTGGGTCAGCCTAGCTCTGGGGCTGCGTGTGGGCCCCTAGCAACCCCTGTTCTCAATGTGTGGTCCGTGATCTGTAGCTGTGTGTCATCCTTGGGGAGTGGGAGGGGGTGGGGAGGCTGGGTAGGGTCAGGGATGGGCAACTCTGGCTCTGGAGGGCTTGGTATGTGTGCAGGCTAGTTTTTAGACCCGCTTACTACCACATCTGGTTCATTCGATTAACCACGCTCCATTGTGGAGTCTGTCCCATGGTTTTGTCAGGTGTGCTGGGCTGGAAAACAAATCCATAACGCCAAGCGACTTAGTGGGATGGCTGCAGCACTGGTCCATCCCTGATATACTGTACAGCACAACCTCCCAGAATCCTGTTCTCTGGTTCGTTTCTACAGTAGAGATCACCTATCTACTTCTGTAACTAGACTAGACTCAGCGAAGTTAATCACCTCAGTTCTCTATCATCCTATACCAGACAGTGAGAAATGCATTGATCTTGGATAAGTATGGTCAAATCTTTATAGTGTCTCCATTTAGATATTTTACATATATGCTGCTGGATTTCCTCACCCATAACCAGCTTGTTGCTTAGCAACAGAGTTAGCGGCGATAGCTTGTTGGTGTTGTAGTTTGAGCATATGTGGATCGTATTCAAAGAACCTCTTCAATCGCACTGTAGCAGGAAAATTACAATACAGATAAAACCATTGCCTTTTCCCTACCACCAATTGATTGTACAGTATAAGTTGAATGGACATGAAGCCTCCCAACCTAACCCAAATGTTGCAAACTGAATGTTGTAGTTAACCCAAATGTCCACTTGCTTTTAGAAAGGCGGAATCAGAGATCTTGTATTATATTCAGTGTTAAAATACCAGTATGCCTTTCTATATGAAACATTCAACTCAGTAATGTCCTCTTGGCTTGTAGCACTACTAATGGGTTTTCAGTCACTAGATCTTTTGCGCTTTGCTGTTGTTCTGTTGTTCTGATGGGCACCTGTCACTGTTAGGTGTTTCTTACTAGAACTTTGTGTTGTTCTACAAATTCTACTCATGATGTATTGATACCGTTCAAATCCGTGATGAATTCAGGATTTATTTTACCTTTTTGTTTTCCGAAGTTGTCTAACTGCTCATTCAAAGAATACTACATGCACTCTGAAAATACCCATACGTATATAGTATTATGTAATATGCATTTTTGGGTTTTCTGATTTCCCTGGAAACAGTTTTGGAGTGTGTTTTTTTTCCGCACACTTAAGTTGTGTCTTCCTTTATAGAGCCTTATGTACAAACTGCCATGCATATCACTTGTGTGAAAGAGTCAGGTTACTGTGTTCTAAAAGTCCAAGGAGTGCTTTACTTAGCAATGTTGTTTTATGTATATATTATTGTAAAACTGTGTGAGGTTACACCTTGTATTCTTGTGCACATAGATATGTGTATAGCAATCTCTGAAATGTGTTCAACAGAGTAACAGTACTAAGATTTAAAGAATGTGCATTCTGTGACGAAACAAAATAAGTAAAAAATATGATCCTGTCTCTATAGCCTGTGATATTCAGGTTCTTAGTCAAGGGCCTCTATTTCAAAGTGTTCGTTCTATTTAACTGTTAATTACAGAGTAGTTAGTTGGTTCTTTGTAAAGAGTTTATTTAATTATTGTTCCTAATAGCCATCATATTAGAGTTTTTGAGAAATGTGCATAAATATGAGACTGTTTCTCCTTTTTATCAGAGAAAGGCACAATAGGGTAACAGTACACTACTAAAGCTTTCTGATTTCAATGTTTTCTGTCTTGGCAGAACAGATGTTTCTAAAGAGAGTGCTTTATTGCAAATCAACTCTACCAGTGTGGCAGGGCAGTCTAACCAACACTCACACACACACACACACTAGCACACCACAAAAACTGTATATAAAACATGTCTATCTATATTTTACGTGATTATTACATTGATTAAGGAAAGTCAACTCTTGAAAATCCATTTTGTCATGTACTGTAGCCCTTTGCTTTCATTCCAAATTGGGACATCATGTGTGTATTTATGGTGAATGGGTGATTTTTTTTCTATGTCAAACAATTAAATGCAGTATTTCTACAGTTTGAGGAAGTAGTAAAATATGGAGAAAAAAATCTATTTATTAGTGCTGTATAGTACATTTAATTATTGTTGCTGTAAATGTTTTGCTAGAATTTATATTATATACAACTAAATATTCATGAAATAGGAACACTTGAATATGTATCTTGTGAAAGAAATAAACGACTAATCTTGCAACGTCTCGCTTTGTGTTGATGAAAGTCCCTCAGGCTTTGAGAGCGGCAGCTGAGCAAACTGCACTCTCAATTAAAGTATGTAGACTAGCATGGCTGATCTGTCAACATGAACCAAATAAGCCTAGAACATGTACTCTCCTCTCTCTCTCCCTCGTTCTTCATTCTCCCCAGCACATTTCCTGACTTCCCGTTTTCATGCATTGCCCTCGCTCTTCTTTCTCTCCTTCAACATAAGCAGAATATCTGATATTTCGTGGAGAGTCTGGTCGTCTTCTGACAGCCTGGTAACTGCATTCTGGGACGTGACCTCCTGTTGCTTCTCAGCCAGGTTTGTGTTGAGAGCCTCCCCCTCTCTTTCTACAGGGTCGAGTACCTCTCTCTCTCTCTTCACCCTTTCTACTCCTTGATCCATCTGCTTATCTGATTCTGCAACAGAAATAGAAACTGAAAAAACCATGACCATACGTGTCTGTAAAACAGCTTATTTCCAATCTTGTATTACATTTTGACAGAGGAGGAACTCAAATCATCACAAAACTATTCCCTTTCGTAGCGAATTTTTACAAATGTACCCCATAAATTGTTAGTATTGATGTGAAACTGATCTACAATACATAGACAGTGACTGGCGTGCTAAATGTACCTGTCACATTGGTGCTCAGCACATCTCCCAGGATGGGAGTGGCCGGTCTCTGCATGCTCACGCTGCTCTCTGTGAGGAGGTGCAGGGGCTTTTGGACAGAGTTGATTGACAGGTGTCCAGTCCTGTCCTCTCCTGTTGTTGCTCTCCTCAAGGGCGTGTACTCTTCTTCTTCTCGCCTCACTCTGATCCAGTCTGGCCGTGCTCCGTGTCTCAGATCTCCATCTCTGGAACTTGCCTGCCTCCTGTGGGCTTGGGTCAGTACTACACCACCAGCAGCCACACAGAACTGCTTTGAATCATTGCCAAGAGTGTAACATTGACAATGATTGTTTGTATTGCGCTCAGGTGCAAAGCTACACTGAGTGGAAGCTTCTGTTGTTTGGCAGGTTTCAGTCAAAACAGTCTGAGTCCCCATGTCTTGCGTTTGGGTGGACACAATCTTGTTTCTGGCCGTTATCAAGCTTCGTGCTTGATAACGCCCACTCCTGTCTGTCAGGCTACAGCTTGAACTTGCACAGTTACAAAGACTCTCAGAGAGACCAGGGCTCGTTCCCGCTCCCAGGTCGTAGCTGCTCCTGGAGACTGGGCTGCGCTGACAGGGGGCGGGGGGTGGACTCCACGGAGAGGCCTTGCTGGCGCCCAGGGTCCCGTCAGGGCAAGGCTGAGCTGGGACTGAAGCAGGTCGTTCCTGCACACACTGGTGGCAATCGTCTACCTTAGGCAGCATGTAGAATTGGAAAGGATGTTAGCAATATCAAACATGGACCTCTGTGCATTATTGTCATGTGTACAGTACTCATTTACTTATCATGCAGAAATGCAAGCCATGCAATCCACTATGTAATGAATTGCTGTAACCCTACTACTGTCTCCTGTGGTATTCTAGGCCAATGAGAACAGTTGTTGAGAACTTACATCATCAGACTCTGAGCTAAAGTAACCTCCTCTAGGAGAGTAACTAGGAGAAGATCCACCGCAATCCACTGAAGCATGATTCTGTTCCAGACATGCTTTGGGAAAACATCCAGGAAATTAGTCAACTTAATCTCCACCCAAGCATTATAATAAAATCCAAATATGTAGGATTTCATAGTGTCAGTAAACTCACAGGAGGTGACGTCAGCACAGTCGGAAAGCTGTTGCTGAAAAAAAACTGACATTAATACTGAGACATGTTTTACAATTGCTTAGAATCTAAATTCCTAATATTGTTTTCCAATTATGCCACTAGGGGGAACTAGTGTCCTTTTTAATGAGAGTTGCTGCAATTACCTGGGTGAGGGAGTCTGGTATAGGATGTATGCTGTGTGGTTGCTTCACATCCCTAATCCCAGAGGAATAAAACCAAACCACTGTAATAACTTGCTCTACGGTGTACTGTTATGGTTTTAAATAACTCATTGGACTTACGGTGGTTTTGAAGAAGAGTTTTGTGAGTCTGCTTTCAGAGATATTTTTGAAATCCCCTTCCCAAAATAATCTGAAATGTCAACAAAGAAATGTGATGCCAACTTTCCCTGGTCTAATTACATAACTGAACCGCTAAGAGCACCATGTTTTGACTACCATCACTCCTAAACTCGTTGCTGAACCCCCTGAAAGGTTCCTCTTCTCTGAGCAGCTCCTCAGTGTCAGGCTGGTTGAGAGAGAAGCCCAAAGTGTGAATGTCCTCGTTTCTGGTCTCTGTGCTGCTGAAAACAGTAAATAAAGACCGTAAAAAAATGAACACCCCCAACATCATAACACATGAAAAGTAGGTGAATGCTTTGGATGATGCTACAAAATATATACTTTTACAGCAGTCAAATCCCCGCATCGATCACAGAAAAGTATCTCACTCTGACCCTGTGCTTCCAAACAGGACTGTGGACAGCGAGGGTGTCTGATGAAACCGTGGGGATCCCTCTGGTCCAGCGCCCCCTGGAGGGCTCTCTCTCACCCCCCTAGGCTGGGAGAAAGGTCTGAACTGGAAGGCAAAGAAGAGAGTAACATTGAGATAAACACTGCATCGGCATTCACTGTGAGAGGAACTCAGTACCTGGGCTTTTTCAGAGGTGGCGCCCCGGGGACGAGGGGAGCGCTGCGGCTGGGTCTGGCCTCTCAGCTGGAGGGGGAACAGCTGGGCCTGGCCTCTGAGCTGGAGGGGGAACAGCTGGGTCTGGCCTCTCAGCTGGAGGGGGAACAGGCCTGAAGAAGAGGCGGAGGATGAGGAGGAGAAGGGGCTCAGTGTGTCAGCTATGTGGGCCAGCTGGTAATCTGATGCACTGTTGTCTGACAGGTTGGACTCAAGCACTGGAGATAGCTGTGGAGAAACATATCCTTTAATCCTGCGGTAAGACAAGTAGCACTTGTTAATGTTCGTATCACTTTAATAGATTTGTATTGAGAATATGAATACTTTTACTTGTGTCACACTTGTGTGTGTGTGTGTGAGGGAGAGCAAAACACTTGAACACACCTGTTGGCACTTGAATCCCTCAGGGAAGCAATGCTTTCTTTTTCTAATTCCATGGAAACTACAGTAACAATACAATAGAATAAAAGCAGTTACATTGGAATATGACTACAATTACTTACAATTTAGGTAAAGATTTACAGCAGGGTTTTACAAGTTGCATGTTTTGGGGCCATAAATGAGAACTGATGTGATGATGGGACTACTAATGTAGAATGGGGGAAGTCAGGTGGCTGAGCGGTGAGAGAATCGGGCTAGTAATCCGAAGGTTGCCAGTTCGATTCCCGGTCATGCCAACTGATGTTGTGTCCTTGGGCAAGGCACTTCACCCTACTTGCCTCGGGGGAATGTCCCTGTACTTACTGTAAGTCGCTCTGGATAAGAGCGTCTGCTAAATGACTAAATGTAAATGTAGAATAATATACCTGTACTGTGGCTGACTCTCTACAAGACTGAGACGAGAAGGAGAACAGGGGCTCATGGGTAGCTCCAAAGGTTCACCTTTTATCAACCCAACACATCCTCTGTTATCGTTGAGGTGAGTTATTTTAGGTAGTTCTGGAATACAGCACAGTTTCAACAGTTAGGCTATTGCTGGGTTCAGTGTCAGTGTTTGCGTGTAGTATGTGGGGTTTTGCTGTGTCTGTATGTTATGATAACATGTTATGATGTTTTGATCTCACCACTGTTTTCTTTCTTGGAAGCTATCTGGTTGACTATGAATAATGTCACCAGGTCTACACTGCCAGAGCCAGTGCCCTTGGGGGAGGTCGGAAGTGGTATTTTCGTTTTCCTCTGCATTTTCTTCTTTTCAAAGTACTCCTGATAAAAAAAAAACGCCCAAAACCATGTCTCATCTGTATATTCAAGCATTAAATGATAATTGACTGGCTAAACGGTAGCTAGCAAGATAACGTACCCTTTGCTTCTTCAGGTCGTTTCTCATCATAAAGCGGTTCCTATGTTGATTAGCGTTATATAAAATGGAAACCTTATCAAAACCTTTTGTAAAAGTTGTTGCCCAAAATAATTTCTACAGACAGTACGCAAAGGCCAGTCTGTTGCTATTATGATGTGGGCCGGATGTAACGTTAAGGCTAGATTTAACGACAGTATTAATACCTAAGTAATATGACAGTAGCTAGCTAGAACTGAAGCTAACTTCCTTGGCAGAAATATTGTCAACACTGGACAGTACTGTACAGGCTACCTTGAACCTCCAACCCAGTTCATTTTGTAGGCTATATGGCTGAAGTTGACAGTCGGCAAAATAACGTTTGAAGAAAACAATTATAAAACTGAACAAAACTAAAATATCAACACGGCTATATAGTTACATAAACCTTAACTTCAAAGTATTAGTATTAGGATTATCATTGTAATAACCCCAAATTCATTTGGCCTCTTGCGCGATGCGGTTGGATAGCGCGTGAGAACTACTGGTTTCACGAGGCAAAAACATAACGATAATTTACAGCAACTACGTACATTTAAAAACAGTCATAAGTTGAATTCTGATCACAATGCTATTATTAACTAATCCTATGATGTCTTGCAACAATTTAGTTTCAAGACACTTTGGCTCATTTTAAAAATATGAATGTACAGTAGGCAAGATAAGCCAGTCTAATATACAGTATTTGAATACGTCCATGGCGTAACCAATCGTCTTCTTCCGGGGGAGTTGCCAATGAAAAACGCTGAAAAACCCACTCACGGAAACAGTATGTTGCAATGTAGCGGTACAGTCTTTTACCTTCTGCATCACGCCATCAAAGGGGGAGTCTCTTTCATCTGCACTCCTTTTTCATTTTAGTAGTCAATCGTTTATTAGAGATGGATGCGTATGGGACTAATACAGAATACTAGCTGGGTCTAGAATCTCACCGTAGAAAAAATGTCCAATATTCTTGATGCTGTGTCCAGAGTGAAATGGGATCGGAGGACTGCGGCGAAGCGGGCCGTCTTTCTAGCGGCCGCTGCCTACGGTGTGAAAACGCTATATCCTATCATTTACAGGCAAATAACCAGAAGAAGAAATAGCAGAAATAACCAAGGTGCTAAAGCAGAGGAAAATGGATCTATTTTATCAGTTTCGTCGCAGACAGACGTAGAAATTGTAGGTCGAAGTAAGTCCCCAGGAGTAAATGCTGAATTTTTTAAGCAAATACTTGAACTCATCAAAATCCTCTTCCCGAAGCTTATTTCAAAAGAGCTCGGTTTGCTTTCCTTGCATTCTGTTGCTTTGATATCCCGGACGTTTCTGTCTATATATGTCGCAGGCTTGGATGGTAAGATTGTGAAAACAATCGTTGAAAAGGACCCCAGAAGCTTCACGATTCAATTGATGAAATGGATCCTCATAGCCATCCCTGCTACTTTTGTGAACAGCGCGATCCGTTACCTCGAGTGCAAGCTCGCCTTGGCGTTTCGTACTCGGCTGGTGAACCATGCATACCAGACTTACTTTACAGATCAAACCTATTATAAAGTCAGTAACATGGACGGGAGACTGACGAACCCGGATCAGTCTCTTACTGAGGACGTCATGATGTTTTCGCAGTCTGTGGCGCATCTCTACTCGAACCTAACCAAACCAATCTTGGACGTGATGCTCACCTCCTACACTCTCATCCAGACTGCCCGGTCCAGGGGCGCCAACGCCAGCGGGCCAACACTACTAGCCGGCTTGGTGGTGTTCGCCACCGCTAAGGTTCTGCGGGCCTGTTCTCCGAAATTTGGCAAACTCGTGGCAGAGGAGGCCCACAGGAAGGGATATCTGCGCTATGTGCACTCTAGAATTATCGCCAATGCCGAAGAGATAGCCTTTTACAGGGGCCATAAGGTATACAGCCTTGTGATGTGTATAACAATTTCACCACGTCGATCGATAGCATGTCATGTCACGCTGACATCACATCTTATTCAAACTGCCCTACTGTCATTCCCCTTATTTCGATGTCTGATTATTTTCTTTAGACTATGTCACATTGTTTCCAAGGCATTTATAGAGCAACATTCATATTCAGTGTATCTGCTGCTGCATGAAGAGAGCTCTGTTGTGAGAACACTGGGATACAGGTAAAGACAGGTGGTATGGTGTCCCTTCTTGCCAGGTGGAGATGCAGCAGCTTCAGAAGTGCTACCGGGCCTTGGCGGAGCAGATGAACCTGATCCTGTCCAAGCGTCTGTGGTACATCATGGTGGAGCAGTTCCTCATGAAGTACGTGTGGAGCGGCAGCGGGCTGGTCATGGTCGCCGTGCCAATCATCACAGCCACGGGCTTCGCTGACAACGGTTCGTCTGCTTCCTTCACACGAGGGGGATGTGGCACTTCCTGTTATTTGGTTGCACGCCATTGTTTTGTTTTTTTGTGCTGCTGTTCATTATCATACCTAGCTAACAATTTACATTTACATTTAGTCATTTAGCAGACGCTCTTATCCAGAGCGACTTACAGTAAGTACAGGGACATTCCCCCCGAGGCAAGTAGGGTGAAATGCCTTGCCCAAGGACACAACATCATTTGGTTGGCATAGCCGGGAATCAAACTAGCAACCTTCTGATTACTAGCCCGATTCCCTCACCACTCAGCCATCTGACAATAGGCCTGGTTGTTCTTTATATTCTGTCATTTGCACTCTCGTTCTACTAGCTTGGTTCATCTCATGCAGGGCAGTCTAGGGGACGTTCTGTAATAACAAAGCAGAGGAAGAACAGACGTCTCCCACACACAATAGCCGATAAGCATTTGTTAAATCAGCAGGAAGCCCAAAAGTGCCTCCCTCCCATCAGTGTGGCTTAGAGGCATGGACTGCAGGAGGTTGTGTTTTTGTTGTGTTGATCAGGAATTCTTCGTATTCTTCCTATTGTCTTTACCCACGCTTGCATTGAGCTGTTGTAGCTAGGTGGTACTTGAGCTCCCCTCACCTCCCTCTCCTCTTTCTCTCACACACACACACACACACACACACACATACATAATCTATCTTTCTCCTTCCTACACTCATACTCATACAAACACACACTGCCCAGGATACCCAGGGCCCAGGATGCCACCTGACGGTGTCTGTGTTCCCCCCTGCAGAGACTGCGGATGGGCAGACCCACGTGTTGGTGAGTGAGAGAACAGAGGCCTTCACCACCGCCCGCAACCTCCTGGCCTCAGGAGCAGATGCCATCGAGAGGATCATGTCCTCCTACAAAGAGGTGATGGTTCTCTCCTCCTTTATGCTGCTCCTCAACCCTCTTTCCTTCTGGAAATAAACTCACCAGGCCTGAGATAGCAGTCTACTTTTTTCGATCTCTCTCTCTCTCTCTCTCTCTCTCTCTCTCTCTCTCTCTCTCTCTCCCTGTCTTTCTCTCTCTCTCTCTCTCTCTCTCTCTCTCTCTATATATATATATATATATATATATATATACACTGTATGAATAAAATCTAGTTTAAAGAAGAAAAAGATCAGGGTATTTAGCAATCGTTTTGAAGAGCATTGACCATGGGTCAATTTGTTTATTTATTTTAACATCCATGATGTGTTCAAAATGTGGCCGTATTCGGCACACAAGAGGATCCTTCCTAAAAGGTCATTTTATTTAGCTGCATTACAAACAGCTCCATTTATTTCTATTCATGTGTGTCTCTAAGCCTGCGTCTCATGTTTGGTCATTACCCAGCAGTAATGGGAAGTTAAAGAAAAGAGCCCAAGAAACCACAACTGAAATAACAGCCAGAACGCCACACTGTGTCTTAACGCTTTCTGTCTGGTTATCTCTACTGTGCGTGGGCTGGAGTTCTAACCGTTCAGCACGAGAAATTGAGACATACCTCTTTTGTTTTCCAAATCGTTTGCTTTGCAAATCAGATCCTCAGATATGCATCTAAACAAATACCGCTGTATGTTAGTCTATATGCAACTGCATACACTTAGATGCATATCCACCCAATGTCAGTAGAGCAGAGGACAACAAGAGGGAGGAATCATTACAGCCTACTACAGTATACTGTAAGTATTCCAGCATGCCCCTGCTTGCAGGACCTGAGATGTGGGCTGGAGTGAGCAATGGATAGAGAGAGAGAGAAAGCAACAACACATTCCTGAGGCCGTATGCATGCTCACATCTACCTAAGGTTGGAGATACATGCTTAAGTTTCATGTCTTAAGCATGTCATTAGAAGCATACAACACCAGCCTTAACCCTGCCCTCTCCTCTGCTGTCATCTCCTCTCTTCTATACTCTATACTATAGGAGTATACTCATAGTATAGGACTCCTCTCTCTTCCTCGCCTCTCATCTCCTCTTATTCCCTCCTTTCTTCTTTTGTGTACAGCTTAGCTGTAGCCTAGCCGTGAGTAATCCTCCACCTGTTGATCCTTGATCCTTCACCCAACTAGACTAGCCAGGCTCTCAGGGGTCAACTCCACCTCACAGAACCCTGTGCTACACCACTGTACGCTATATCACCCTTCAGAAAACAAGGCTACAGAATTGTATAATGCTGTTTCGTACCAAGCAAGACCTACTGTAGAACGAATGTCTTACGTCCAGTATACGGTAGTATCCAGTATCCTTGTATCATTGATGACAACTGTATAGATTAAAAAGCAAAGGTGCAGAAATCAGGGTGAACAGATTGTTCCACATTATAAAAGATGACACAGGTGGTGAGGGTCTTGTTGTGTTCAGGTTTCCTAGCTGGCCCAACAGGGACTCGTTCCCCAGGTAGACTGTCTGTGTCTCGCCTACCCTCTCCCAGGGCCCAGCCTAGGGTTGCTGTTGACAGTGCCTCCACACCCCCCCCCCCCCCCCCCTGGACACAATACTGGCTGTGGTCATGTACTGTGTGTGCTCTCTCCAACAATGTGTCTTCCAAAACAGCTATAAACAGGGACCATTGTTGAGTGAAATTAAGGTACAAGAGAAATTGTTGTTGCAAGAACTTAAGATAAGATTAGGAACTTGTACTCACTCTGTGGCCTTGGTCCCCTCCATGAATTCTGACTGGATTTTTAAATATTGGTTGCTTTGTTATACATCAGCAATACGCCTGTTGTTCATGTTTATGTTTATTAGATGTTTTCCAAAGACATACACATATCTATACATGCACATTGCAACAGTTTTGGGGTCAAGTCAAATCTATTGGTGAGCAATAAATATGTACTGTTCCATAAAACATGCCGTGGGATGAATGACCGGAGCTTGTAGATAACCCTAACCCTGACTCAGCTAATGGTCTGTTTATCCCCCTGAACAACCTTTCAACTTTGTGCTTATCTGTGACAGGTCACGGAACTGGCAGGTTACACAGCACGTGTCCACAATATGTTCCTGGTGTTTGGGGAGGTACAGAGAGGTGTGTACAAGCGCTCATCAGGGTCATCCGCAACAGGGGAGAAGAAAGCTGCGAGGCCAGAGATGCACATAGAGGGACCCCTGGAGATCAAAGGTAGGCCTGATCCTTCTCGTACCTGCGTTCACTTGTACCGATCATGTAGGTTCAGCTTTGGGTTTAGAATGAAAGGATTTGATCTCCTCTTAAAAACGAAAACAAAAATTTAAATATATTTGGGGAAAAAAAGTTTAAAAAGAACTCTCCTCTGGAAAAAACTCAAAACCATCCGTGAGAATCTCACCAGTCACAGAGGAGGAGGACATCCAAAAGGAAATGTTCTATGTTCACCCACGCAGCCACAACTACACACAGTCACACACAGTCACACACAAACAAGCCCACTCATTTCCCTGCATTTGAGTGAAGTTGTGTATTTCTGGCACAGGGGTATGTTTGGGCTTTTAAACATTTGAATAAATGTATCACTCATCCATCTCCTCAGTATTAAAACTCCTGTTTTAATCTCCTAATTCTCACGGATGTCTCCTCTCCTTTCACTGAAAAAAAGTTTGCGAATGTTGAACAAATATTTCCCCCAAAAAAAGTGTACAAAAATGATTTGCCCTCAAAAAGTTTCTCCAAAAAGTTTTTTTGGAAAGGTAAAAAAAAAAAAAGAAAAAGATGTTTGAACCATTGCTTGTGTGTTTGTCCCCTGCAGGGAAGGTGATTGACGTGGACCAGGGCATCATGTGTGAGAACGTCCCTATCATCACCCCCAACGGAGACGTGGTGGTGTCCAGCCTCAATCTCAAGGTGAGAGGCTGCTCTGCTCCCCCTTGGCTGGTCATGTGACACATACCCTTGGCTGGTCATGTGACACAGACCCTTGGCTGGTCATGTGACACAGGCCAGACAACCGTTTAGGTGCTGTTTAACTTCAAACAGGGACTTAATGCTGAGCAGGTGTGGTTCTGCCAGCAGTACTAAATGAATTACACATACCATTTCCTCTGTGGTTTCCTCAAGATACAGCCAGTCATCCCAGGCTTGGGATGACTTTGTGTTGATTCCCAGTATATAGTTGCTGGAGGAGACAGTACATTGTATTGAGTAGAGGATTGGTGATATTAAGGACTCTGCAGTACATTTGAACCCTTGTGTAATCTTTGGGTCATTGTGACCCTTCAGTCATTGTGACCCACCGTCGTGTTGCGATAACTTTACCTGATACAAAAATAAATTGAAGCATTTTCTTTTAACCGTCAGGCTGTCTCAGATCCCTCACAGCGCGAAAGTTAAAAGAAAAAGCTTTTTATTTGTTTTTGTATTGGGTAAAGTTGTCGCAACACAACGGTGGGTCGTTGTTAACCTTCGGGTCATTGTGACTCCACAAAATGTGTCTACATTACTGCCAGATGGCATATAAACGAAAGTAGTGGAGAGAGGTTAAGCTCAGTACAGCTGGACTAAACTAAACAGCAGGGTTGTGAGTTGGTGTGTAATGTTGCCGCTGGTGGTTCAGGTGGAGGAGGGGATGCACCTGCTGATCACGGGTCCTAACGGCTGTGGGAAGAGCTCTCTGTTCAGGATCCTCAGCGGTCTCTGGCCTGTCTACGGAGGACTGCTGCATAAACCCTCACCCCAGCACATGTTCTACATCCCACAGAGGTGAGGGACCCTCCCCCCCACACACACACACACACACATGCAGCAATGCACTCATTCACTCACTCACTCACACACACACACATATACTTAAGCATGTACACATGCACACATGCTTATATGCACAGTCTTGCTTGTGAACCCACACATTTGGTGGTACAGTGTAATAAAGTGTATACATCCTGTGGAGGGGTATTTAGTAGTTGCAGTGGTAACATATACCAGTGTAACCTGAGCTTTGTGAGAGCCTGATGGGGGGAAACAAGAGCAGGGTAGGGTGAAATATTTACCAGCTGTGTTCAGGTGCAGACTGAGATGTACCCTAACCTAACCTATACTCACCTACCATCCTACTGTTGCACAACACTTCCTGTAATAACAGGAAGCTTTAGCGGTCAGAGTCACACAAGGAGGTTGGTTATGAGTGGTAAGGGATTGGTTTGAATTTGTGGTAGATAAGCAAAATTATGACTGTTTAGGACCCATTAAGGACTAGTAGCCTAATCCTCGAGTGTAGCCTTCCAGATCTGTTTCATTCCATGGATGATAAACCCAGCCTCTCTCCACCAGGCCCTACATGTCCATTGGTACTCTGAGGGATCAGGTGATCTACCCAGACTCCCTGGAGGACATGCATGAGAGAGGCCTCGGGGACAAGGACCTGGAGGCAATCCTGGACATAGTCAACCTCAACCAGATCGTCACCCGCGAGGGAGGTGGGTACCAGGGGAGAGGGGCTGGGGTGGGATGGTTGTCTGAGGTGGGTACCAAGGGAAAGTGGGGGTGGGGTGGGAGGTTGTCTGAGGTGGGTACCAAGGGAAAGTGGGGGCGGGGTGGGATGGTTGTCTGAGGTGGGTACCAGGGGAGAGGGGGTGGGGTGGGATGGGATGTTTGTCTGGGCCTCTTCAACAAGGCCAAGGACTCCCATTGACATTCATTCACTTACTTAACTATTATAAGTCCATCTAATGGCAATTACAGTATGCACAAGCCACCTTACCTCAGTATCCGATTGCACTTTGTTGACCACTCATGCTGCTCATTCTTATTTTTATATATATTTTATTTCATATTTAAATTGTTGTATTCTTAGATTGTTCAGTTCTTAGAAATAGTTAAACTTTTGTACTTTTACTTAATTTAAGATTCATATATGTTTAGTACCTCCCTGCCACAGTAAATTCTGTGTATGTATAACATACATGGCGAATAAACCGGATTCTGATTCTGGGTATTATTACCACAGAGGTGATTTCAATTTCCCTTCACGTTGGAGGCTTTATTTAGCAGAACAAGCATGGCACTAATTGGTGGCCACTCTCTGTTGTAAACAAGCAGGCCTATTGTCAGGGCTGGCCACTAAGCCTGTGCCCCGCCCCCCCCCCCCCCCCCCCCCCCCCTGGCTCAGAGTCTAGAAACTGTGAATGGTAGCTCTGTCCCCGCACCAGCATGTCAGAGTTTCGCAGCCTGGGTTAAATTAACTCAAATAATCTCTGCAATCCAGATTTCCTGATGTTGGGCTCCATCCGGAGGAGATTATTGTTCACAAGCGAAGTAGGAGGGTATAGAGAAAGAGGCAGTCTCTTTTCTCTCTACATTAGGGTCTGGATTAGAAGGCATTATTTGGAGTTTGGACATCTATGAAATATGTTGACATAAACTACAGAGTGATGTGTTGTTTGTTGTTAGTATGATGAAGTAAAAACACGTGTTTGTTTGTGTAGGCTGGGATGCAGAGATGGACTGGAAGGATGTGCTATCTGGAGGAGAGAAGCAGAGGATGGGGATGGCCCGCATGTTTTACCACCGGTGAGAGAAAACTCAGTCTTTAAATTCACAGACTGCACCTTTACTAGTCCAGCAGTACTGCTCTTCCAGCCTGGGTTCTCATGCTCCTGATCTCCTGTGTCAGGCCCAAATATGCCCTGCTGGATGAGTGCACCAGCGCTGTGAGCATCGACGTGGAGGGGAAGATATTCCAGGCTGCTAAGGATTCTGGGATCTCGCTTTTATCGATCACCCACAGGCCCTCCCTCTGGTGAGCGACACAAGCACACATCATGACAAAACCATAGAACACGGCAGCTCACAACAAAACACCCGACCTCTCACGGTTGCATAAAGGTCACATCCTAACCCCAGAAATGGTCCTCTTGTCTGGCTCCTTGTGCCCACAGGAAGTACCACACTCACTTGCTTCAGTTTGACGGCGAGGGCGGCTGGCGGTTCGAGCAGCTGGACACCGCTACACGCCTCTCGCTCACGGAGGAAAAACAACGTCTCGAATCCCAGCTGGCAGGAATTCCTAAGATGCAACACAGACTCAATGAGCTCTGCAAGATACTGGGAGAAGACTCTGTTCTGAAAACTACAGACGAGGCAGAGGAGTGACAATGAGATAACGAGAGAGAGAGAGAAACAGAGAGAGAAAGAGAGAGAGGGGGGAAGGAGAGATATAGAAACAAAGGCTCAGATCAGTTAAAGTATTATGTTTCTTTTCTACACACACCAACAAGAACATACTGTATGTCTGTATGTTGATAAACATTTTGGTGACATTTAGATTTTTCTAACAATGTCCGTTTGTCATTGTAGTGGTCGTGTTGATTTTAATATACATTTTGTGCACTTTACTAAGTTTTAGAGAGCTGTTTTAGTTTGGTAGTGCTGGAAAAGTAGTATTTAATTCAACGTTTTCACTCAGTGTGACAAGCAGTATTTTGTTTATTTTACTAAATTGATAGTGTAGAAATCAATTATTTTGTACAGCTTTTAACCTCTCAGTACTGAAATGAAACAATCAGTGGCAATTCCATAGAGAAATCACGCTACTTTACGTGGTCTTTCAGAATGTGTAGTACTTGCAAGTCAAGTAAACAATGCCACTTTCCTCATCCTGTGTTTCTAGTCCACTGTTTTGTTTGTGGGGCTGGATTAAGCAGTCTCTAGCCCTATGATACTCAGTGTGTTCACTCACACACATCCAGAGCACAATCCTAGTCTTGATAATACCTCAGACACTGGCCCTAAATCATCTTCTGATACGTTTTGTTACTGGCTCTGCTTTAGCAACAAGGAGTCCATCTTGGAGCTATTATGGGATATGTTAGTGACGGGGGTCAGAGCCCATGGTTAAAGGCTTCTGGTTTACTGAGCAAATACAATGCAGCCCTCTCCCCGGTGACCAGTAGGGTCCAGCTGTCAGGTCTTACTGCAGATGAGCTGACTAAGCCCTTCCCCCTGCACCCCACTGCTCTGAGATCAGAGGATGTTGCAGCCAGTGTGTGGATCAGAAGACAATGCATTCTGCCTGTTGTCCACAGTGACTGGCACCTAGGTATATGTTTTGTCCAGGACATGCTCAGTGTGTTTCTGGACTCCTTTGGTACAAACACCACTGTAGCTTTCATCTGTAGAATAGCTTTCTGAGGTTTTACATGTTTAACTGTAGTCTGAAAGACAGATGCCTAGTTTACCTTCCTCTATGTTTACCAACTAACTGATCCCGACTGTTCTACTGTGAAGTTTGATATGTTTTTTCCCCCCAAGATCGTTTTCATGAATTGTTCACTATGTTCAGCAGTATTTTGTTTCTGTTCCAACCTGTGTGTAGGTAGCATGATGTTGCGCTATAACAAATCTGTGTCACAGGACTTCTGGGTTACTGTAGTGTAGGTCAATCAGTAGCCTGCTAGCCTGGCTTCAATCAGATCTCTGCTTTACCACAATGCAATCACTCTCCCCATCTAATATCAGTAGATCTGATTGGTTGGCACATAATAATGCCAAGTTATTTGATTGGCCTGTAACCCCACATGGACTCTGGACTGCTCTTGCCACAAATCAAATCAGCAGCAGCATTTGTAGGACACAATCACATGACTGCATTGTCTTGTCTACCTTAAAGGCCCAACCTAGCTGACTGTCTTGAAAGAGAAATTCAAATCGGCCAAAGTCATACATATGTTACTAGATATGTACACTTTGTTTAACCCGTTAAGGAGTAGCGTCACACATATGTGATTCTGAACATTCCAACCGACTATTTTCCGATAGACAAAAACTATATGACAAACGCTATAGTATGGCTTCAAAATTTACAATTAGGAGGCTAACAAGTAACACTAGCAGGTAGTAGCATTGCTACGAGTATTATGCTAGGTTGCTAGGTAACGGAAGCTAACTAAAACTAGCTAGCTTCCGTTTTGGAAAAATAATTCACTCCTTAAAGTACTTTATTTGCATGTAAAGGGTGATTGATTTACACTCTTTAACGTTTTCTCCACCTTGGTGTCTTCTCCAAAACGCTGCTGAAGCAAAGCTTTCTGGGAGAGGAACTAGCATGCCCCAAGATGGATCTTGTAATAATAATAATCTTATAATGTTTAGAATAACTTCAAGGTTGTTATTCTGGGACCCCAAAGAGGTGTGTGTTGGGAGGTGTCCCTGTGGTGTGTCTTGAAGAAGACCTAGTGGATATAGCTGGAGAACGTGTCACTCATTGCACTATAGCACAGAAAGTAGGCTCTGATTTCACTAAGACTCTGCTGACGGGTGGTGTGTCATACTGCTGGATGAAACAGAGCCTAAAAAGGGAAATTGGAAGTTGATAAGTTAGTAGATGAGATGATTCTTGAGATCTGACAAGATTGCAACATGAAGATATATAGTTAATCTAAAATACAAATGAAATATGTACTCATGAAACAAGCAACTGATAAGATGATGCCGGCTGATGCTAGTATGCTCCTCTAAATGGATGATGTCCTAACTAAGAATACTTTGATACAATTATTTTGTCATTCCTTTTGTAAGTTAAACAATTGAATGTAATTAACATGTATGTATAATATCATCAACTTTGTCATCAACCATATTTGTTTTAAAATTTGTTTTAATGGGACCACATTTGTACTAACACATGTTTCAATCATTCTGCTGAGCAAAAATCCAATCTCTTGTAGGAAGCAAACTGGTCTTTTGTTAAATAAGGGCGCTTTGTCCACTCCAGTTCACTGTCTCTCAAAATGCTGGATTGAAAGACAAACAGTTTTTGTCTCTATAACAATAGCTGTTTTTGCTCCTTTTACTATCACCTGTATTTTTTATGCTGAAACAACAAGCTGTTCCCCTGGCCAGCACTACATGATCCCACTCTGCATTGGAGAGACGGCTGTGCTGTCCATTATCATTTTTTGACAGTTGAACATCAGAAATGTAAAACATACAAAGCTGTACAAAATACCGTATTGTACTGTATACTGTATTAATACATGTATTTTTAAATACATTTAAATATCATGGTTGTGCTTGGTTAATGAAAAATTTTACTTTGGAAAATTAAGATGTATTTTCCTGTTAATAAAATAATATAATGACATATGGAACCACTACGCAAGCGTACAGTTGTATCTTGTTTGTTATTTACTCTAAACTCTAAAGGTCAAAGCCCTACAATGGCCATGAGATGCAAGGAATTTTACCAGCATGCAACTTCTGAAAATTCATGTGGGTGCTTAGTGATCGTTTAAGTCGTATTGTAAAGAGGCTTTTGTCGTGATTTATCGGGGGAAAGCACGTATATAAACCTAGCACATTTCTCATGCAACTACCCCTTCCATTCCATTAAGAGTTTCTACGCTCATTATATACTCGATACAATTTAAGACACTTTGAACAGAAAATTGAGACAGAGACCAAGGTATCTCTCTGCCCCCATCTGGTGGATAGAAAGGTGCTGCCGCTAAATTAACCTGCTTTGATGATTTGCAGGAGTATACGAAGCCATGCCATCTGATGCCCACATGATGGCTCTAGACGACAGGCATCATCACAGGGACGATTTAAACGTTTATATCGGAAACGCATAACGGCAATTTTAGACATTCTTTGCACGATTGAGCTTTTGTAATAAAACAAAGCTCTTTAGTTTCTTAATATTCATGCTAAATAGGCTATAATTTACGTCTTGTTTCAATTTTTACCATACCTTAATGTCTTTTCTGCCTCTTTTTCATGGTAAATTATTAATTCCTCATGGGTTGCTGTTCTAATGATAATTTGTATTTAAAACTTCAACCACTGTATAGGGAAGGTGACTTCAGGTTGATTTTCCTTCAGATTGGTACAGCTCAAGAGGCGTGGCTTCGTGACGTCGTCTTTCTCTAGATACACGCAGCGAGCAAGTGTATCGGCTCTGTTCCAATCCGCAAGGCTCCGAGCAAGCACATACTGGGAATAAAGCCATGTCTTTAAAGACGTGATCTCTGAGCTCGTTGTTTACTTGAACCGAAAATGTGGTGTGACAGCATAATACTAGAGGATATAAGCACAGTAACCTTCTCGTTTTGAAATGATACGTTCTTTTCAAGGAGAATAGCTGGACCGTGGCTCATGCGCCTTGGGGACGACGTTGTCCGTAAGCCGATAAAGAAAAAGAAAATCAAGCTATTTATATCCTGCCTGTCCAGGCACAACGACCCTCTGGCACCATGACAAGCGGACAGGATGAAAGTACTGTGCGAGTTGCCCTGAGGTAAGGCTGAGGAATCGCTCTTCCAATGGAGAGATGCTCATATTGGTCACGCCTCTCCATTAAAATCTACCTGTTCTTATTGTGAGCATGCCGGGTGTTGGTAAACGCGGTGTTGAAGGCCTAGTCGTAGTAGTTGCACAAAACCACTACGGTGGGTGTACTAGCATGGGCGAGTTCATTCATTCTGATAAATTAAACACAACCAATAGAATCGCAACATCCTGCAGCCAAAATATGGTCGCTTCCATGCCGTGGAATCCCTTTGTTGATGCTGACAGTAGGCTACTTACTGTCTCTGTTCTGAAGACTTGCTGAGGATAAGGATTCATGAATGAACCGGGATAAGCTGCAGCAGAAGCCTAGTCTACAGAACGATTTTCCCTTTACTTTGCTATTCTTTTCACTGTGAATTATATAGGCCACTTCCCGCTAAATATTTCTTGATTTTAGATCAAGGTCTGTTGTGATCAAAGACTGTGGATGATGTGTTTTGAGTGTACTAGGGGGGAAGCCATACCAAACCAGACCACAGAGATGTATAACAAATCAATACACTAATCAATGTAATGCTATGATACAATAGACAAGCATGGCAGGAGGGGCCGACAGCAGGGAGCTGTGACAGCCAGGGCTGTGTGTGTGTGTGTGCGTGTGCACGTGCGTGCGTGTGTTTGAGAGATGTAAATATGCAGTGTCATGTGAGAAGGACCTGTAGAGCAGAGAGAAAAAGCCTTGTGCATCTTAGGTTCCATCTCCCTGGACGGGCGCCCTTTCTCCAGTTACAACACCCAGACTTTGACCTAGGACTGTTTACCTACCCACTGTCTGGGCTCAGCAACAGGCTCGGCTGCCTGGCCTGGCCTGCTCTCTCCTTTTCTTTCTGACTCTCTCTCTCTCTCTCTCTCTCTCTCTCAACTCAGTTTTTCAGTCTATCGCTCTTAACCTCTCTGTTTTTTCTCTCTGTTTCACACTCACTCTCTGTTCCGACAGTATCTCACTCTCTCAGTAGTCCCAGTAGATTGCTTTCTCTCTTTTCTCTCACTCTTTCACTCTTTCTCTCTCTCTATTTCACTTTCACTCTGTATTACTCTCCCTCCCTCCCCTCAGAGATATTCAGAGGTCAGCTAATCAGGCAAAGGGACAGAGGCAAGTCCCCGTGACAACCTGCACTAGCATTCCTTTATTTAATCTTCATCTAAACATATTATTTCATGTTAATCAAATTTCCCATTACATGTCGTAGTGAAAATAACTGTGTATAACACATTTTGTTAACATTGTACGAATTGCATAGTGGTGTTGTAAAATAATATCTGGATAGGAGCTCCAGAAATACTATCTACACACTGGACAGTAACAGCCCCACTGCTCAGTCAGAAACACTATCTACACACTGGACAGTAACAGCCCCACTGCTCAGTCAGAAACACTATCTACACACTGGACAGTAACAGCCCCACTGCTCAGTCAGAAACACTATCTACACACTGGACAGTAACAGCCCCACTGCTCAGTCAGAAACACTATCTACACACTGGACAGTAACAGACCCCCTGTATATGCAGATACAATTGTGTGTTCATGTGTGAAACTTTGTATCCTATGCCTTTGTATCCTCATAGAAAGCATTCCTCATAAATTATGTGCTACACTGTATACTCATTTGCTTGTTCTCTGTCTCTCTCTCTCTCTCTCTCTCTCTCTCTCTCTCTCTCTCTCTCTCTCTCTCTCTCTCTCTCTCTCTCAACCCGTTATTTAGTCAGTTGCTCCTAATCAACAGTCAGGCCTCACATCCCTCCCTCCCGTGGGTGGAGTTGAGACAGCCTGCACCCTACAAGCTGACTGGTGATTGTGAAGATGTATATGTAGCTATCTCCACTGCTCACATCAGATCAGTGATTACGTCAACCAAGTCCCAAAACTGATAGTATTGGTGGTACACGTCCCAAAGTCTGAAGGAGAAGCTACTGTCTCAGGTCACCTGGTCATGGCAGAGCCAATCAGTGACTTTGTAGGGAAGATGAACGAGGGAAATGTGTGTTCAGAAGATGGGTTGAGGGATAATGGTGGTGTTGATGGATGTTCCATAACCCTCCCATGACACCTGGGCAGCTGGGGGGCCCTGCTGCTCGGAGCTGGAGACGGGGAAAGTGCCTCGTCACTAATCCTGGAGGTCTGTAAGCTGATCAGTCCATACTGCCCCTGGCAAACCTAACCCCCCCTGGCCTGGCCTGTTCTAGCACAGCTATCAGGAGAACACTCACCAATTAGAAGAGATCTGCTAAGAACACACGTACACTCAAACATTCACACACACACACACACACACGAGTACACACACACACACACACCAGATGACATTGTCAGAGGTCTAGTACTTCTGTCCTGGGTCTCTGTGTTTGTGTCTATGCAAGCTTGTTCTATGGCCGCAGCTCTCCTGAGAGAATGTCGTCCTAATCTCTGTGTCTGAGGACTTGGTCATGTCATGTTTGCTGTCGGCCTACCAGCATGTTTAGCAGTATTGAATCAATTTTAATGTTTAAACATCGTCCGGTTGTATTTTACAACTTCAAATTTGCCGTGGCAACGCCACGCCACATTAGTCTTGAGGATTTATCGTAGTTGTCAAAGTGTATGCATAGCTACACACACACACACACACACACACCACGCACACAATTCCATTCATTGCAGTGTGTTGATGTTTTATTAAGATTTACCTCCATGGCAACACAAATGATTTCTGAGATGCAACATACCAGCATTATCAGCGTGAGCACTCCTAAGAAACTTCAACTGACAGCTTCTCACTGATTTCTAACAGTTTGAAATGGTGCTCTTGTTTCTGCCGGAGTGTTCAGTAATCACTATAGCTGTTGTGAGACACAGAGCCTGTCTGTGCCTGTTGGGCTAATGCTGTCTGTTAGCACAGAGTCGTTCCTTATCCCTGCTTCAAAGCAAGAAGCTCAAATGGGCTGTTATCACAGTAATGCTGTTATGTAGGACTTAATGAACAGGACACGGAAAGTGTCGGGGTGTTAGCACAGAAGCACCTCATCTTTTGTTAAGTCCGAGTCTCAAAGTCTTAACCGAACGTGGTTCTCTGGCGTGGTACTGAAGAGGAACGTCGGATTACCTCAGTAGGGAAAGGAGTGGAACACGTGGAACGGCAGATAGACACAGCGCTGACTGGGACCTGACCCCTAGGCAGCCACACAGGTCACATGGGCTTCATATGCTCCCGTGCTTAGAAGAGTCACCTCACGTCATCCACATGGCCTGTTTCTGATGCGCGCTCTGTAGCCTCTCCCTCCACGCAGTGCTACATTTACATTTAGTCATTTAGCAGACGCTCTTATCCAGAGCGACTTACAGTAAGTACAGGGACATTCCCCCCGAGGCAAGTAGGGCGAAGTGCCTTGCCCAAGGACACAACGTCATTTTGCACAGCCGGGAATCAAACTGGCAACCTTCAGATTACTAGCCCGATTCCCTAACCGCTCAGCCACCTGACTCCCACAGTGCTACCTTCATTCCCTGCGTACATGTCAGAGCTTAAGGTGCTGCTTGCTTATGTAACAGTCCATCTGTCTGAGTCAGTGTGTGCGCGTGTGTGTGTGTTTACAGGAACTGCCAAGAGGCGTGGACCTGGGCGTCTTTGTGGCTACTCATAATAAAGGAAGTCTTATTGTGACCTTTGGTGGGGTGAATAGATGTATGTTTATATAGACGGTTTCCTTTCATTCTGCACCTGTTTCTGCTGTGTCATACTGGCAGCATGAAGGAGCACCTGAAGAAGTGTTCACGTTAACTTGCAGTTTCCTGTCAGTTTAAACTGGGTTGAGCAATGTAGTTAGTAAGTGTGTCGTAAAATTATGCCCAAGCAGGCACACCAGTTTGTACATCGATCTCCTTCAAGTGTAGCTTTAATTATTCACAGCGTGGAGCCACAGTCGTCTGTGCTGGTAGAAGAGTCTAGAGTTTCAGGTGGTTCATCTTAGAAGCAGATTTTAAGTGGATGACAGTTGAGTTAGCCTTTGTGAGATGGTTTTAATCCGTTAAAGAAGTCTTTATTGGTCACTATCCACATCTAGCTCAAACATAGACACTATGAACAGAAAGCATGTATTAACGGTTACTATAACTATCTTACTGTCAGCCGAACCCTGCAACTGCAGCTCTGGACTCAATCAGTGGTTGATGATGGTCTCCCACAAAGCCTCTCTTCTGGAGCTCTCCTATTGGTGGGTCTGAACAGAGCTTGACCCCTCCCCTTGTTCCTGGCCTAGGGTGGATTATGTTAAAGAGCAGAGTCCAACTGCTGCTTCTGAACAGGAAAAACGCTATTGTGTTCCATTTCTCATCAATAGTAATGAGGAAGGTGCTGTGATCCGAAACACAAAGACATGCAAACCATCTGCCAACCACCCTGTCATGTGATATAGCCAACTGTAGTTAGCTATTCAATAACCAGCATGCCACCTAGCTAGAGGGCTGTGGTAGACTGCTAGCCTACTGTGGCAGGGTCCTACACCTGCTGCACACCCTGTGGCTACCTCTGTCACAACCCATGCCTGTGACGTCGTACTGCAGAGTTCGTGTGTGTGTGCTTTACCCACTGTTCCTCAGTTTACATAGCTAATGTGCTGTATTCAATTTACTGCTGAGCTACACTCAAACCCCTACATAGACTAGACCCTGGAGGGAGGGAGAGAAGTGAGAGAGAGAGAGAGAGACAGACAGACAGCCAGACGGAGAGAGAGAATCAAACTACGTCATTAGACCACATTACAAGGACAGTATACCACCAGCTCCAAAACCACACAACCATGACATTACCACCGTGGTTCTGTGGAGATTCTCTAAAGGACACCCCAGCCCAGATGGCACAGCTCCAGGGACCTGGCCAAGGCTGGTAGCCACCAGCTGCTGGTTCTCCCAACACCAGAGGAATGTGGCCCACACATCGTTTTCCAGCAATTATCATTCATTACCTTGACTGTGCCATGTCAAACATTCATATTATTAACGGCTGGAATTTCCATCTGAAATATCCCACTGACATGGTTCCTGTGCCCATTTGAACTTCTCTTATCTGCTATTTCAACAGCAGACGTGCCCTGCGTGCCGGTATTATGGGATGGTGGATTTGACCACTCTCTCTTCACAACAGAATGTTTCCAGCTGTTGGTCAGCGGTGACAGGCGTTAGGGAGGGAGTCATCCCCCTGTCCTTGGGACCCCCCCTGAGCTGACACACTGAAGGGGACAGCCCCCGCCTGCTCTTCCTGTCCTCCTCCAGAGCTGCAAGGTGACCTCTGACCCAGGAAGCAGTCAGTGTGGTGGGCAGTGACCCCGACACCGAGTGATGGCGCCCTGTGTGGACGGCAGCAGTCCTTCAAGCATGCAGCGCACAGTCCAGCCACTCTCAGACCAGGCCAGAACAAGCTAGACTAGACCAGGCCAGGCCAAACCACACCAAGCTAGACTGGACAACATCAGGCCAGGCCAAACCACACCAAGGCCAGGCCAGTCCAGGTCAGTGAGTGAGAAGCGAGGGGATATTCTAGAATGCTGAGTCGGCACCAGTTCTCTTTTGCTTCTCCCACACTCCCCCTCGTCCTCCACAGACGGCCTTGGCAACTGAAGTGACATCACCCCTCTGGCTGAGCGAGTCTGTGGGGGGTGGGGAGCGGGGCAGTGTGTTTTAGTCAAAGACCCTTTTAGGATGAACACTGAAGGAAAAAATCATTTTCCCGTTTGATTTTATTTAGGTGAGAAGAAGCTGCCCTCAGGATTAATAAAACAGTGGTGTTGATAATATTCTTTATTCCGCTGTCTCAGTGGAACTACTTGTTGGAACCTGTTTCTCGGAGAGAACTGAAGAGAATTACACAGCCAAAGGCCCTTTGATCCTGATTCCCAACAGGGGAACAATGTCGAGGCTGTTCACAGAGAGCCCCTCTTCCAGCCCTGCTGAACAGGGAGCCTCAGCTGGGGCAGAGGGACCCTGTCCCCAGCTGCTGCTGAACGCTGACCCTCCACACAGACACCACCGCACGCATCGACGACTCCTTAAGACCATACGCGTTATATAAGTGCATTTCGCAAAACGTAAATATAGAATGTTTTGTTATGGGCTAGTTACCTAACCCACCATAGACACACATACTGTACAGGACATACAGTATACACACACGCTCAGTGACCATAATGTGACAACGGACAACACTAGCATAAAGAAAGGGAAATGGGAGGGTGCCTCACACACAGACACACACACACACACAATCGTCCTGTCGTGTCCTGATGATGACAGTGGAATAGTGAAATCCTCCCATCCGATTGACTTCCTTCTCGCTCTCTCCTTCCTCTTCCTCCTGCTCCTGGGGACAGAACAGGTTACACAACCTGGCTAGGTCAACCTGTCTTTCCCAGCTGCTTCTCTGCCCGCCTGTCGGCTGTTACATAAAGACGTCATTCTAGAGAGGTTCTGGAGGGCAAAGAGAGAGAGAGGGTGGGAGGGAGGGAGGGAGGGAGGGAGGAGAAAGAGAGAGAGGGGAAAGAGAGGGAGGGAAAGGGAGAGGTGTTCGTATGAAAGCATTGGAGAGATCATGTTTCCTCCAGGTACCTATTCCTGAAGAATAGAGAAACTGTCCAGCATTCACCCTTTTAAACACACCTTTCAGCATTTTCCACTCAAGATAAAGCATGGAATGGTGCATGTGTGTGTGTGTGACTGAGTTTGCGTGGGATACACAAAAAGAGTTGCTGTGAGACGGAGCTAGCTTAGTAACTGTCTACATTGTGTGTGTGTTCAGAATGTGGGCGTGTGTGAATTGGTCTGCACTGCTGTGTGTGTGTGTGTGTGTGTGCGTGCGTGCGTGCGTGTGTGTGCACACAGTGCAAGGTGTGTGGAGATCTCTCATTACCCCTGGCAGGCCTCATCAGCGTCAGTAGCTGAGTGTTTCGAACCTTGAGGAGCCTGCCAGACCTCCATCACCACGCCCGCAGGACAGGAGTTCACCTCCTGTTTGAGCCCTGTGGAACCTTCTGGATCTCCTTCCTCCTCAGCTCTGAACACACCCAGGAGACTGGCTCAGCCTCTAGACAACCAAGAGCAGAAAGTCTCATGTCTCTCATAGCATGGCTCTGGCTTGTTACCTTGCTGTTGCCTGTCTGAGATTATGCTTTCTACTGAATTTGATATACAGCTCTGGACCCCTGACCTTTGTCTAAATGTTTCTTTCTCCATGTTTGTGGAGGAGACAGTACTGTAAATAAGTGCTGCTCTTCCTGTGGTCCAGACTAGTCCAGCTTCTATTTCCACTCATGATTCTGATAGATGGCCCTGTGTGTCTGTCTGTGGTGCTGGGATTGGATTAGCCCAGAGATGAGGGACAACAGCAGACAGGTGATTAGATGATGCCTGAGGCCACTGCTGCTTCTGCGCTCTGTCAGGATGCAGAGTGACTCAGCGCTCTCTGTGGTTGGTGTAGAGGGACAACGTCAGCATCTCCCCTTACTATGATTGGCTCAGAGTGAGGAAGAGAGTGTGAAGTCAGCCACTCCTCCCAGCTCAGCAAGTCAGCAAGATAACGACGATTACGCTGACTCACGTCTGTTTACCAGCATATCCAATATACGTGTCTCAAATACTGCAATATCAGCTTTTCAGTGGAGACCTTGAACCACAGTTCCTGCATAATACATAGACTACCACAAATCTTCCTCTGATATCAATGTGAAGAACCTTCTATGCCATTCTGTGGTCAGCCAACAGCCAGTAGTCAGCAGGACGTCAAGTGGTTGTCACCTGGGGTCAGTAGCTGTGGTCAGTACCTCCCCCCCCCCCCTCCCCCCAGCTTCTGTTGCCAGACCAGAGGCTAGAGAGCAGCTCTCTGGAGTATGTTGGTTTAAGAGCAGATTAGACTGGGCCTGAAAATGTGACCAAGCTGCTGCAGCCCTTTGAACCAGGTCACTGTGTGTGTGTGTGTCTGTGTCTACAACGGCCACAGAGAGAGTGCCCCAGATAACTCTGTTGCTGAGAGCGTATTTGTAAAGGAGGTGCTGCTTTGGAGTTTAGGAGAGAGAGCTGTCCTTCTACAGAGGGTATTATCATCTTAATGACATGCACATTTCTAGCATTCGCTGGATTTGGAGCGTTCCATTCCCATTACATAACCTGACGTGGCCCTGTAGATCTCTGCCAATCAGTCTCAGTCCCCCTCATTCTTTAGGCTGTGATTGGTCAGTGATTGAAGGAGAGGTTGGGGAGTGCTCTGCTCCTGGCTGTCATTGGAATCGCTATAATGAAGCCGACAACATGAGATTAACCGAATCTGTCACACAGGAAGAGTGCGTGTGTGTGTGTGTGTGTGTGTGTGTGTGTGTGTGTGTGTGTGTGTGTGTGTGTGTGTGTGTGTGTGTGTGTGTGTGTGTGAGAGAGCTCCTATGGCTGAACATGTGTGTGGGCGTCTGGGTGCGTGTCAACCTTTCATCTCATAGGAGTGCTCAGTGATCTGCACCCTACCTCTCTGAACCACAACCTCTGCCCAGCCCACCTCCAGAGCGCCCAGGCCAGACCCCCTGCCCCTGAGCCCTGCTCTGCCCCAGGGAGCAGGATAAGCCCTGGGCCGGGTCACTGGGTTGTCAGGGAGGATAAATCCACGTGGTTGTTATCAGAGCAAGGTCTGTTCCCTGGGTTCAGGCCCTGTGTGCTAGATAGCATAAGGTCTAAGGGTCTGTGTGTGTGTGTGTGAGAGCGTGTGTGTGTGTGAGCGTGTGTGTGTGTGTGTGTGTCAGCGTTATGTTCCCCAGTGCAGCTCTCCTCAGCAGCAGTTCCTGTGTGAGAGAGGGTTTGGTGCTCATAGGTGAAAGTGGACACAGAGTATGTCTGTATGAGAGCAGCCCCCATGCAGCCAGTGTGTTTACACCAGCCACAGGCTCTAGGCCTTCTGAACGCATGAACATGAAGCTGCTCTCTGTATATCACTCATCACGTGCACAGTAGTCTACTAATCATGCACTTTTTAAACTGTAGAATAGGATGTACAGTTGTACCAGCAATCAAAGGGAGCATTGGGAGTTCTAACCTGTCCACTTTTGATGACCTCACAGCAGGACCAACTGCAAACCAAATTACACTAGAATTACAACTGTACGTAGTCTTAATGTTATTTACAACTCTCTATCACAATGTTCTTTTCTCACACAACAAATCTCTCTCTCTCTATATCTCTCTCTCTCTATATCTCTCTCTCTCTCTCTCTCTCTCTCTCTCTCTCTATATCTCTCTCTCTCTCTCTCTCTCTCTCTCTCTCTCTCTCTCTCTCTCTCCTCTCTCTCTCTCTCTCCTCTCTCTCTCTCTCTCTCTCTCTCTCTGGGAGACACAGGGGATGTCACAGGGCTTGACTGGACTCACACACTGGTGAAGTGTTATTCTGTTAGTCTTACGTCATCAGTAGGAGAATCTGCAACAGAACAACAAACCCAACCATGTATCACAGTCCTTTACTTTCATTAGAAGCAAGGAATGACCCACATAATGTCCTGGAGGTGTAATGTTACTGATAATGGATCCTCTGTCTTTCCTCCACCTCTTTGCCTCATCCCTCTCTCGCTCTTTCCCCCTTTTCTCATTCACAGTGTAATCCCAGAGAGGGGATGCTAAATAGCTGGGATCTGATGTCACACACACACAATTACATTACTGTGGCCACACACACACAGAAACACACACCCTCGAGCATGCACACATAATTGCACACACATCTTGAAACATACACAAACACATTGCCAACACAAAACATACACAGCAAACATGAGACGGTGTAAGAATGATCCGTTAGCCCCCCCCCACTGAGGGAGTCCACTGATGGGCTGCAACAGGAACAGGAACCGCACAAGAGGAAGTGATGTCATGTGAATGTATTTATCTTGAAGAAAGCTTACAGAGGGTAATAACAGTCAGGGTGGGACTGTTTACCTAACATGTTAGTAGAGCTCACCTTCTCCATCTCTCTCTCCTCCTCACTTTCCACTTCTCTCTCTCCATCTCCCTCTCTCAGGGGCAGTGAACACTGACTGCTTTGTGTATGTGGCTGCTGGGGAGTGTACTGAGCAATGTCTTCTCTCTGAGAGACAAACACACACACGTTACCTCCTGCACACACACGCACACACACACACACATCACCTCCCGCACACAGAGGCTGTAGTCCACCCAAAACGGCATATTCTGAGTTCATTACCATCTAAACTGGGAAGAAAAACATCAGAAATGCTACAGTGGTTCTACTGTGTGACCCCATGATACAGCACAGTCAGCTCGGCTTGCGAGGGCTGCTATACGTGCTCCTGGTGGAGAGCAGTTTACTACCTGCACAGCCCAGGGCTGCGCACCACCACTTAACATGTCAACACGTCAGGCCAACGATGCTGGTGCAGAGACAGATCAATAGCTCTCTCTCTTTTTCACCCAGCAGGCCGTTAGACGTGTCTCTGAATCTGACTGTAGTGAATGAAGTGGTCTGTTTTTCATCAACCGCAGCAGCTGATGGTACTAATGTATCTGCGAAGGCCCAGTCAGAGATGTGTATTCAAACCCTCTCTTCTTCTCCCCCTCTCTCTCTCCCCCTCTCTCTCTTCCCCTCTCTCTCTTCCCCTCTCTTTCTCCCCCTCTCTCTCTTCCCCTCTCTTTCTCCCCCTCTCTCTCTCCCCAGGATTCGTCCCCAGCTGGCGAAAGAGAAGATCGAGGGATGTCACATCTGCACGTACGTGATGCCTGGCGAGCCCCAGGTGATTCTGGGTAAAGACAAGTCCTTCACGTACGACTATGTGTTCGACATGGACTCCCAGCAGAACAGCATCTACGCCGATTGCACCGAGAAGCTCATCGAGGGCTGCTTCGAAGGATACAATGCCACCATTTTCGCCTACGGCCAGGTTAGAACACGTAACCACGTTGTACGCTGATGAAAAAAGTGTCATGTCCGTTTCTTCTAAACAAAGTGACTAAGTTCAGTTGAGTTCTGGATTTTTATAATTATAATCTGACAATAAATGACAACACAACACCAGGCTTAGGTCTCAATCATGTCTCTCTCCGCTCTGAAGGCCGGAGGACCATCTTTTATAGGGCACAAGAATGTAAACATAGATAGTGACAGTCAGGCAGTAATGATGTTACAACAGTCTCAGAGAAAGAGATTCACAGCTCCCAACACATGACAACTCTCAGACTAGAAAGATCATAGTTGGAGCTCTCCTTGTAGTCATGGGACAAGGGACGTTTAAACAGTACTTTCTCCTGACCCCAAACATCTATTAACCCTGACACATAGACACAATCTACTCGTATTAATAGCAAGCTCACATGAGAACATACTAACTAGTATCCAATGACTAGTTCTATTGATTAGTGAATAATGTAAGTACACAGGAAATCCCAATTTCTTCCACAACGCGCACCTGTGAGAAAAACATACACCTGTTTCGACAGACAGTCAGTCAACAGAACACGCAACACTGATCCTAAATGATAATCGCCGGAAAAGATTGTGTACAATTATTTTGGCAACTTGACTGTGCCTTACTGGGAGCAATTGAAAAGTGGTTGTGGGTTCTTCTCTTAGTTTAGCTGGAGCTACTTTCCCATGTGACGTGAGGGAGAGCAAACAGGCAGTGAAGCCTCAGTCAACACCATCAGCGGGCGTGTTGCAACACTACCCATCCCCAGGCTTTTATTGGCTTGCAAGATTTACTCCTCAGTTTTTTCTTTACACCTTCACCTTCATTAGTCTGGCATGGGCTGTATTTTTAGTCTTTTTTCTCCTTCTTTTCTTCCAGCGCTCCCTCCAGGGCTCTGAGTTGGAGCCAAAACGCCTTTCACTCCTTTCCTTTCTCTAATCTCTCTTTTTTCTCTCTGTCTGTCTATCCTCCTCTGTGCCCAGTTCATTCTCCCTCCCTCGCTACATTGTTCTCAGCCCCCCCCTGTCTTCCTGTCAGAGACTCTTTTAGGGGGTTCAGTGGGTCAAACACACACACACACACACACACACCCTCTGTCTCTCTTCTGTCAGGTCTCTTTCAGGTTTTCGGCAGGGAGCAGAGGACCAACGTGTGATTCTGGCCTCAGCATCGCATTCCTCTTGTGGTCGCCATGACAATAGAGCCCCCAACCCCAGAGTGGTGCTCGCATACATCAGGGGCTCCACCTATCAGGGGCCGGGGCTCTGACAGGCCTCAAGTTATGTCTCTCCTCTGCCCAGGCTGAGACCTTTACCCATTCAGCCTATCAGGCCCTGTTCCCTACCTCACACCACCACACCCTCTCTCTTCCACGCTCCTGTAAAAATAATAGATAAGAACCATGCTGATGTCCTTTCTCATTCTCCCCCCCCCCCCGCTTCTGTTGCCTTCTCTTTCTCTCTTCTCTCTCTCCTCTCTTCTCTCTCTCTCTCTCTCTCTCTCTCTCTCTCTCTCTCTCTCTCTCTCTCTCTCTCTCTCTCTCTCTCTCTCTCTCTCTCTCTCTTCTCTCTCTCTCTCTCTCTCTCTCTCTCTCTCATCTCTCTCTCTCTCTCTCTCCCCTTCCCAACCTCCCTCTCCCTGCAGACTGTTCAGGGAAGACGTACACCATGGGCACAGGTTTGACGTGAGCGTTGGTGAGGATGAGCTGGGGCATCATCCCGCGGGCGGTCAGCCACCTGTTCCGGGGCATTGAGGAGCGCAAGCAGGCGGCCTCGGAGCAGGGCAGACCAGTGCCCGAGTTCAAAATCAACGCCCAGTTCCTGGAGGTACTGTACGAAGCTTAGCACAGTGCTGGTAGAATAGAGACTAGGGCTAAGGACCTTCCCAGGTTAGGCAGTAGATGATGATCTTGAAAGAGCATTGTGATCTTTAATAGTAGCAAAACTGAATTTGGTAAACTATGCATTCTATGTTATGGTAGTTTTTTTTCGTCGTTGTTAGTACCTTGTTGCTACTGCAAGTCCTGACTTCCTGTGTTCCTGGCCCTACTCTCCCTCCAGCTCTACAACGAGGAGGTGCTGGACCTGTTCGACTCCACCAGAGACATGGAGGCCAGGAAGCAGAAGTCCCACGTCAAGATCCACGAGGACGCGACTGGAGGCATCTACACTGTGGGGGTCACCACCCGCACCATCGCCTCAGAGGCCGAGGTCAGAGCCAGTCACACCCAGGAGCAGTACGGCCGAGGGGGCAGAGATGAAAGCAGATCATGAGCCTGTAGTCTGTACCAGTGGGACAAGGAGAAATGTGGTTTTCTCGTGTGAAAGTAATGGGCATAAATGTTTATCATCAAGCAAACAAAAGTTTTTCATGGAGCTAAGAAGCCATTTTCCTTCCTCCATTCCTCCCTCCCTCTCTCCCTCCCTCCTCTCCCTCTCTCTCTCCTCTCCCTCCCTCTCTCTCTCTCTCTCTCTCTCTCTCTCTCTCTCTCTCTCTCTCTCTCTCTCTCTCTCTCTCTCTCTCTCTCTCTCTCTCTCTCTCTCTCTCTCTCTCTCTCTCTCTCTCTCTCTCTCCTCTAACAGATGATGCAGTGTCTGAAGCTGGGCGCTCTGTGTCGTTCGACAGCCAGCACTCAGATGAACGCCCAGAGCTCCCGCTCCCACGCCATCTTTACCATCCACCTGTGCCAAGTCCGCGTCTGCGCACCCGACAACGTACGGGGCACTCCCGCGTCACACACACATCACACACACACATCACACACACAGGCTCCACAACGCTGGAGCCTGCTGGAGGTCTCCGGACTGGAGCCAACCAGAACCAGGGCTGCCCAACCTCCCACACACAGCTCCCCAGGGACCAGCTCACCAGCTGGGCATGATATCACTCTCCACTCCCCCTCATCCCCCAACGACACAGCCTTTATCCACAGCTACAATGAGCCTCTGTACTTGTGGTCAATATGCACTATTAGAAGTCGTTGACTAGTTGACGTCTTACTGAACATGAGTCGGAGGCTAGCTTGTTTGCAGTATCTCCCTGCTGTCTGTTCTGTACTTTTCTAATCCCTTCTCCTGTGATCTGCTCTCCAGGACAACGAGACAGACAACCGCCTGGCCAACGGCTCGTCAGAGATGAACGAGTTTGAGACGCTGACGGCTAAGTTCCACTTTGTGGACCTGGCAGGTTCTGAGAGGCTGAAGAGGACTGGGGCCACAGGGGACCGAGCCAAGGAGGGCATTTCCATCAACTGTGGACTGGTACGACAGGACTGAACTGGACTACTCTGGTTTGGTCTGGACTAGTTTGGTCTTAACTGGACTGGACCGGGCCAGACTGGTCTGAACACTTTGTGTTAGACAGTTTTAAGTGCTAGCCAGAGTTGCATAGTGGGCACTTATACAGTAACTGGTCATATTTGGGATCCACCTGTTGTCTTGGTAGCTAGAGCTTTATATAGGAGTGACACTGCCCCCTGCTGGTTGGAACATTTCATGGCCATATTTTTGTTACATTTACATTTAGTCATTTAGAAGACGCTCTTATCCAGAGCGACTTACAGTAAGTACAGGGACATTCCCCCCGTTGAAATGAATGAATGACTCTGGAGCAACCCATAGCATGGTCACCTTCCATTCACAACTTTCTCATCAACTCCCACCAGAATCCTCTTTCCAAACATCCATTCTCTCTCTCTCTCCTATCTGTCCTGTGGGATGTAGCTCGCCCTGGGGAACGTGATCAGTGCTCTGGGAGATAGGAGCAAGAGGTCGAGCCACGTGCCCTACAGAGACTCCAAACTCACCCGGCTGTTACAGGACTCCCTGGGAGGAAACAGGTATGTCTCACTTCCTGTTTGCCGTTCTGAACTTCCTGTCCGCTGCTCCTATGTTCTACCCCACTGGTGGAAAGAAATGAATTGTGGAAACCTACTGTATATGCTGTAAATTAAAGATGCAATTGTGCCTTGATCATTATCCCTGATGATCTAGCCTACTTAGTCTCACAATTGTCAATTGTAATTATTCCTATAGTCAAATGATTGTTTTCTTACGTGCATGTTGTGTGTGTGTTTTCCCAGCCAAACGGTGATGATAGCATGTATCAGCCCGTCTGACCGTGACTTCATGGAGACCTTGAACTCCCTGAAGTACGCTAACCGAGCCAGGAACATCAAGAACAAGGTGATAGTGAACCAGGACAAGGCCAGCCAGCAGATCAGCGCCCTGCGCACTGAGATAGCCCGGCTGCAGATGGAGCTGATGGAGTACAGGACGGTGAGAGGGAGGGAGGGGGAGATGGAGGGATGGAAGGGGGGATGGAGGTGGGACGGAAGGGGGGATGGAGAGGAAGAGAGTGGAAGGTATTGAGGTTGTGGTCGAGGAATAGAGGGAGAACAGATTTAATCAAGTACATTTACCATCACTGTTGAATCAGCTGCAGTTCCTGAGTGTTCTCTGGAGTATTCTACTTCCTGAGTGTTCTCTGGAGTATTCTACTTCCTGAGTGTTCTATGGAGTATTCTACTTCCTGGGTGAATGTGACGCCTGCTCTCCCCCGTGTCTCTCCTGAGCAGGGCAAGCGTACGATGGGTGAGGATGGCATGGAGGGCATGAACGACCTGGTCCAGGAGAACTCCATGCTGCAGACGGAGAACAGCAACCTGAGGGTGAGGGTGAAGGCCATGCAGGAGACCATCGACGCCCAGAGAGCCAGGCTCACACAGATGGTGTCTGACCAGGTCAACCAGACCCTGGCCAGGGCAGGTACGCCTCCTGTGGGGACGCAGCACTGGGGAGGTGGGGAGGACCAGGGGAGACTGGGGGAGGAGTGTTTTGGAAGCATTTGGTGGGAGAGGGACGGGGCCAAATGCTCAGTGAAGAGTTTTTGGAATCTAAGCTCATTTTGTGTCCTGTTTCCAGGTGAGGGCAATGAGGAAATTGGGAACATGATTCAGAACTACATCAAAGAGATTGAGGAGCTCAGGTAAAATGCACCGCAGCAGTGTTTCTATAAACACAACTGTACTGTGACCACGGGGCGCTGGCTGTGTGACAGCCCTGTATGCTGACGTGGGTGTCCTCTTCAACCGCCTAGAGCCAAGCTGTTGGAGAGCGAGGCGGTCAACGAGGGCCTTCGGAAGAACCTCTCCCGCGCCTCCACGCGCTCCTCCCTTTACGGAGGCCCCGCCCTCCTCGCCCCAGAGAGGGAGGCCAACGACGTCATCGAACTTGCCAAGAAAGACCTGGAGAAACTCAAGAAGAAAGAGAGGAAGAAGAAAAAGAGGTGAAGTCTGCACTGTAGCCGGTTGTTGTTGTGGCGCCTCTCTCTCTGTGTGTGTATATTGTTATTGTCCATTGCCATGGTGCCCTTTGTGAACTGTTGTGTTGTGCTTTTAAATTGTTATTTATGGTTTCAAGCTATGTGTATATATACATGTATGTTCCCATACAACCATGCAAACACACCCAGTAAACTAGACATTAGTTTATCTTTGAACAAAGCCTTTAATCCGTCTGAGACTGTTAGTTGGACGGAGGTGACGTGGGGTGGGGGGTTAGAGGAGACTGGTGAGGGGCCAGGGGGATTTGCACTGTTGCCAGGGTGAGGAAGCGTGTCCTGGTGTGTTGTGGGTAATTAGGCTCTGCCCTCCCAATGTCTCCTCTAATCACCCAAATATGACAACAGTTATGATGATGAGTTTTTAACAAGCTCCATCATGTTCCAGATCCACACGGGTCCCTTTCTCTCCCCTCGCTCACTCTCCATATCCTTCTCTAGCTCTCCCATTCTCTCTGTTTCCTTCTTTGGTCTGGTGGCATCGGCTCCCTGTGTTGGCAGCAGTCCTGTAGCCTTAGATCAGTCGTAGAAAGACACCGTATGATCCAGCAGACGGTAACAGTGTCACACTCTGAAGCTAACCTGGTCTGTCTTCTGCCGCTCTCTCTCCCTCTCTTTCTCTCTCTCTCCTCTTGGATAACCTGCCTCCATCCTCATCCTCACCCCCACATCCACCCCCACCTTCATCTTCATCCCTGCCCCCCCATCATTTCCGACCTTTGACCCACAAGACTGCTGCTTTTGGATAGAAGCCACCAGGAGGAGTTTAAACCTGCCAGGTTTGAACCACCCCCCCCTCTCTCTCTCTCTCCCCCCCCCTCTTATAGTATTGTGTGTATATTTTTGCCCCTCCCTCTCAAGCCTAACTAATCCCTCTCCTAACTAACATAGCCTTTGCTCCTTCAGGTAATTGTCAGTCCTGAGGTGGGGGAGCCAACTCACAATCTCTCACTTCACCCCTCCTCACCCCTACGCTCTGTGCTTTGTCAATCCCTGTAACCAGAACATCTAAACCAATCCAATCACCTGCCTAGCTGTGCAGAAGTTACCTAGCTACTGTGCCGCACCATTGACCTACCTTCCCTAGCATCTCCCCAACCCTCCTTAGTGCTGCTGGTGGCCCAGAGCCACAATCGGTGACCGGACTCAATCATTTACTAACACTGTCCCCAAGGGTGATTCTCATAACCAACACCACAGATTTGAGTTCTGATCAAGGTTCTAACCGGATGTATTGTTTACAGTTAATTGATCCTTGTGTGAATAAACCTTGTCCTGCTCCTGTGGGGGGGATGGATGTGTAACGTCAGCATGTCTGTGTTGCAGTGTGATCAAGGAGGTCCCAGACAACGAGCAGGAGAGAGGCAGTGAGGAGCCGGAGGCGGTATGTCCAACATCCTTTATGAATTACTGTTCATGATCAGGGATCAGGCAACCCTCTTCTTATGCCAAGAGTGTGTGTGTGTGTGTGCATGTGTGTGTGTGTGTGAACAGGAGACTAGTGACCATGAGGAAGGAGACGAGGCAGAGGCAGAGGCAGAGGAAGAGGACTATGAGATGGAGGCAGAGGACAGTTCCGACGAGTCGGACTCTGAACTGGATGAGAAAGGTACATGTGTGTTCTCTGTCTGTGGGAGGAGGAGTCTGTGGAGGTGTGTCTGTGCGATTAGTACTGGGTGTCAATGTGTCCTTACATCTGTGTGTGTGTGTGTGGACAGAGAACTTCCAGGCGGACCTGGCCAACATCACGTGTGAGATTGCCATCAAGCAGAAGCTGATTGACGAGCTGGAGAACAGTCAGCGTCGCCTGCACACGCTCAAACAGCAGTACGAGCAGAAGCTGATGATGCTGCACAGCAAGATCAGAGACACCCAGCTGGAGAGGGACAGGGTGCTGCACAACATGGGTACGCAACACACACACACACACACTGTGGAACTATACACACACGCATGCACACTGTGGAACTATATACACACACACACACACACACACTATGGAACTATACACACACACATGCACACTGTGGAACTATGTACACACACACACGCACACTGTGGAACTATACACACACGCATGCACACTGTGGAACTATATACACACACACACACACACACACTATGGAACTATACACACACACATGCACACTGTGGAACTATGTACACACACACATGCACACTGTGGAACTATATACACACACACGTTTACAACCACACTCTGGAACAACACACTGCCCCCGCCAGGCTCTGTGGAGACCTGCACGGAGGAGAAGGCTAAGAGGATCAAGGCGGAGTACGAGAAGAAGCTGAGCTCCATGAACAAGGAGATGCAGAAGCTGCAGTCGGCGCAGAAGGAGCACGGGCGCCTGCTGAAGAACCAGTCGCAGTACGAGAAGCAGCTGAAGAAACTGCAGCAGGACGTGACGGAGATGAAGAAGACCAAGGTAGGGGAGATACGTGGTCACATGGTCACATGGTCTGGTGTAGTGTAAACATGTGGCGTGTGATGGTCACGTCCGGTGGTCATGTCCGGTGTGTTCCTCAGGTGGGTCTGATGCGTCAGATGAAGGAGCAGCAGGAGAAGAGCAGGATGTCAGAGTGCCGGAGGAACAGGGAGATCGCCTCTCTGAAGAAGGACCAGCGCAGGCAGGAGCACCAGCTCAGACAGATGGAGGCTCAGAGGAGGCAGCAGGAGCTCATCCTGAGGAGGAAGACTGAGGAGGTGAGGCTGGGGCCGAGGCTGAGGCTGGGGGCTGAGGTTGGGGGCCGGGCTGGGGGCTGAGGCTGTGGCCGGGGGCTGGGGGCTGAGGGCTGAGGCTGGGGCTGGGGCCTGGGCTGGAGGTAGTGCTGTAGTTGGGAGTTAACGACAGGCTTGAGCCTCTTTCTGCCTGTGAGGTTGGGATGGTGGGCCTCACCAGCTGTGTGTCCTCCAGGTGACTGCTCTGAGACGCCAGGCCAGGCCGGCCTCAGGGAAGGTGAGCAGGAAGGTGAGCCTGCCAGAGCCCCTCCAGGAGCTCTCCCACCGCCCCTCCCCTACCCTGGGGAGGCTCCACCCTGCTGGGATCACGGCCCCCAACGGCACCAGGTACAGACACCAGCTCACCTGTGTGTGTACCTGTCAATGTCCTGTGTGTGTACATATTTCCCTGTGTGTGTGTGACCTCTCTGTTGCCCCGTGCAGCAGGAAGTCTCCAGTGAGGATGGGCAGTGCCTACTCCACCAGGACAGCCCGGGCCAAGTGGCAGTCTCTGGAGCGCCGCGTCATCGACATCATCATGCAGAGGATGACCATCTCCAACATGGAGGCCGACATGAACCGTCTCCTCAAGGTAGCCAATCACAGTTCAGTCACGTGACTGACACCAGGATCTTCACCACCCACAGCAAATCCTCAATGTGGAGACCTTGATGAGGGCTACAGTTTGTGTTTACCTAAACTAAAGTTTGCATCAGGCTGTAATGTAGGCTCAGTGACTTCATGGCCTCTGCCCCCCCCCCTCCGTCCCCCCGTCCCCCTCCGTCCCCCCCCCGTCCTTCTCCCAGCAACGTGAGGACCTGACCAGGCGCAGGGAGAAGGTCTCCAGGAGGAGGGAGAAGCTGGCCACGGAGGGGGCCGATGCTGACCGGACCCTGGGCTCTCTGAACGAGGAGCTGGAGTCTCTGAGCGCCAACATCGACTACATCAACGACAACATCGCAGAGTGCCAGGCCAACATCATGCAGATGGAGGAGGCCAAGGTGCGAGCATGAGGAGGAGGAGGATGATGAGGATGATGATCATGAGGAGGAGGAGGAGGATGATGATGAGGATGATGATCATGAGGAGGAGGAGGATGATGATGAGGATGATGATCATAAGGAGGAGGAGGGGGATGATGATGAGGATGATGATCATAAGGAGGAGGAGGGGGATGATGATGAGGATGATGATCATAAGGAGGAGGAGGAGGATGATGATGAGGATGATGATCATAAGGAGGAGGAGGAGGATGATGATGAGGATGATGATCATAAGGAGGAGGATGATGATGAATGTGCTGCTCTGTAGGAGGAAGGTGACACGGTGGACATCATTGCGGTGATCAGCTCATGTAACCTATCCGAGGCTCGCTTCCTCCTGGACCATTTCATCTCCATGGCAATCAACAAGGTACCTTTTTCCCATGTGTCTGTGTGTGCAATTAAGCGCTGTGCTGAGTCCACGTGTGTGTGACTATATTTGGCGTGTGCGAGCGTGTGTCTAACCCGCCTCCAATCCCAGGGTCTCCAGGCTGCTCAGAAGGAGTCTCAGGTGAAGGTGATGGAGGGCAGACTGAAGCAGACAGAGATCAACAGCGCCACCCAGAACCAGCTGCTGTTCCACATGCTGAAGGAGAAGGCTGAGCTGAACCCTGAGCTGGACGCTCTGCTGGGGAACGCTCTGCAAGGTACACACACAGACACACTCACACACTCACACACACACACACACACACACACACTCACTCGCTCAACCACCTCTTCATCTTCACTTTATTTTGCGTTCAGCCTCGGTATAGATTTATTGCTCTCTGGAAAAGTTCAACAGAACACAATTTACTTGTTTGTGTCTTTGGGATTGATTAAAACAAGGAAGTACTAATTGATGAAGGAAACAGCAGACCATTAACGAGAGAGCCCTGAGGCTGAACTGGAAGATAAAGTGAGCGGTCTTCCACCTTTGGTTTGACGTCTGATTTTGGTTTCTTTGTTGTTTTGTTTTTCTGTCTGGCTGTATTAAAACAGAGCTAGGTAACCTAGCAGTGGGTAAGTAATTGAGACTGGCACAGTACTGTCCCAGAGAGCATGGCACCCCCCCCTCCCCCCATCCAGCCTCCCCAGCCTCCCACAGCCTCCCCCAGCCTCCCTCCTTCATCAGAGACTAACCCGGTTATTGAAATAACAATGCCATGAGGTGCATGAGAGTGTGTGCCCCCTACTCTCTCTCTCTCTGTCTCTGTGGATAACTACCAGTCAGACGCCCATGAGGATCTGACTACTACAGATTAGTACTAGTCTAAAGCTGAGCTCATGTCCAACAGCCAGGACATATTTTTTACATATTATATATTTTAGGCTATTTGCAAACATTCTAAAATAGCTTAAAATGTTGGCTGGTGTGGTATATATATCCATCCTAAACCTGTAATCCTGCCCTCCCTTCCCACTCACTACTACTGTACCCTATCAAGATGGACGCCACAAGACTATGCACATGGAGGGACTGCATCAGACTAATAAAACTGGTTTTATTTGACCTTGGCCTTAATCTCACCTAGCTCATACCTCGTTGCACTATACTAGACCTATGACCTCTGACCTGTGTGTGTGTGAAATTCAGAACTGAAACCCAAACTGTATGAGTCTGGAAAACACTGCCTACTCTCAGAACATGCAAAGGGTCTATGTTAAAAGTTATGGTTGTAGATGATTGATTCCAGTAGAAAGTTATGATTTTCTACATGCAGGATGCAGTTTTATTGTTTAGACGAGATGTTGTGTTGTAAAGCTGTTGGAGCAGTCTGTAACCCGGTACTGTGTATGTTCCTCCTGGTGTTACCTTGGACCAGAAAACGGAGATGAAAGCAGTGGTGATGACTCCACACCCAGTCCTGCTGCTGACGGAAGGTAAATGTCCTCGTCATGCGTGAATGAGTTTTCAATTAGTACAATTGCATTGTGTACCCTTCGAATTAGTTCCTAGAATGCGTGTGTTCTGAATGTGTATTTTCTTATTCTGTATTTTTAAAATTGTATATTGTTTTTATTATGTGCTATTGTAGAAAGGCTCATCCAGGGACGGGAGTTGAAAATTAGCTTTTGCTAGAAACTCTATGTGCATCACATCAGCTGCAAACTTTGCTCTGTAGCTATGTTTAACTGCATTGTCCCTGTCAAACAATCTAATTAATAAATGTGTGAATACTAAGAGTCTGAAGCTGGTTAAAGTAACTCCAGCATGACTCAAAGCCTTGACCAGGCAGTAGGACAGTGATGGAGGCTGAAGGTTAAAACTGCTCGTCCATGTTCCCAGCTCGCTGGCGTCTGACCTGATGAAGCTGTGTGGAGAGTCCAGGCCCAGGAGCAAGGTACTGGATCAAGTGCCACTGCACTGATAGGCCGAGGTCATAATTGATTGAAAAAGTAGTTGATTGATTGGTTGACTGACTCCTTTGACCAATCGCCCCCACAGGCCCGCAGGCGGACCACCACTCAGATGGAGCTGCTGTACGCCAGCTCAGGGGAGCCCTCCTGCGACTCCCCCACAGGGGACTTCTCCTCCCCTCTGCCGGCCCTGGGGCTGGGGGGGAGTCAGGATGGGGGAGGGGAGATGGGGGCCGCGGCCGGACTCCCCCTTGACAGGGACATCACTGTCTCCCCCTCGGCCCAGTCTGCCAGGATAGCTGGCCTGTAAGTCTGTCCAGTTACACCCTCACCTGCCTCTAATGTTCAGATGCTGCCCCTTCCTCACCCCCCTCAGTATTTCCCCCCTGCAGGCCCCCTCTTGCCATGCCCCTTAGTGCCACTTCCTGTCTATTTAAAAGGGAGTCAGATGGCTGAGTGGTGAGGGAGTCGGGCTAGTAATCTGAAGGTTGCCAGTTCGATTCCCAGCCGTGCCAAATGACGTTGTGTCCTTGGGCAAGGCACTTCACCCTACTTGCTTCGGGGGGAATGTCCCTGTACTTACTGTAAGTCGCTCTGGATAAGAGCGTCTGCTAAATGACTAAATGTAAATTTCCTGTCTATTTCTCTCTGACTCTATATCCCCCCCTTCCCCCCGCCTCCTGTGCAGGTCTGGAGCCAGGTCTCCCACAGGTTCTGAGAAGAGGTCTCTGGAGCGTTCCCCTCTGACCCGCAGAAGGATGCTGGAGAGGGGACACACGCCCACACACACCCTCACGCCCCCCTCACACACGCCCGCCATCTCGCCCACACCTCCCCCTTCACACACTGTCCTGGAGGCCAAGGCCAAAGGCTCGGACACCAAACCACTGTAAGAGCGGTGTGACTGTCCTCACTGCCACTGCATGCCCACCTGAGCTAGTAGTATAACACTGATCAACTAAGTTAACTCATCTGAATAAAAAGAATTCTGAACCTTCTTTGATGTTTTTCCCCTTCGTAAGTAAATTGACTTTCTCTGTTTGTATTGAAGATTGGACGAGTCTCCAGTATTCGAAGGTCACAGGTAAGTCTTCTATCTCAGTCTTGTCACACCTATCTGCTCATCGGTCCAACACTTGAACGATAACAGCAGAGCTGTATGGACAGATTGTGGTGACCTAACCTGGTAGGGAGTCAGGTGGCTGAGCGGTGAGGGAATCGGGCAAGTAATCTGAAGGTTGCCAGTTCGATTCCAGGCCGTGTCAAATGACGTTGTGTCCTTGGGCAAGGCACTTCACCCTACTTGCCTCGGGGGGAATGTCCCTGTACTTACTGTAAGTCGCTCTGGATAATCTGATCTGCTAAATGACTACATGTACTAAATGTAAGTGGCTCCTGTTTCCTCCCCAGGGGGGTGATCAACCCAGTGTCGGCCCCCAGGGGCAGCCGGGCAGCCAGGCTGCAGTGTGTCCACGTGGCTGAGGGCCACACCAAACCTGTCCTCTGTGTGGACGCCACGGACGACCTGCTCTTCACCGGCTCTAAAGGTCCCTCTCTCTCTCTCTCTCTCTCTCTCTCTCTCTCTCTCGCACGCACGCGCGTCACTAGCAGCGCGTCATATCACACAGTAGGGGCACACCTTAGCAGAGCGGGCTATTTAATCAGGATATCGCTGCACTCTGCTTTGCTAGTGCGACACAGGTTGCTTTCTGTTAATCTGCTGCATCCACCTCCCCGGCCTTCACCCTTGGTTCTGTGTTTCCGTTGTACCGTGTGAAATAAAGTATCAAGTAATACATACTGAGTCCTCCTGCCTGAACCATCACGCACACTGTCTGTGGATCACAGGCAATTTACTATGACGCTGTTATTAAACTGTGTGTGTGTTTGTGTGTGTCAGACCGTACGTGTAAGGTGTGGAACCTGGTGACCGGGCAGGAGATCATGTCTCTGGGTGAACACCCCAGCAGTGTGTTGTCAGTCCGCTACTGTTCCAGCCTCGTGTTCACCGTCTCCACCGCCTACATCAAGGTCTGGGACATCAGAGACTCAGCCAAGTGTATACGCACACTCACGTGAGTTCTCCTGCTCATATGCCTTCACACACACACACACACACACTCTGTGATCTTAGTGTGTCCTAATACTGACGCTATCCTATCCTAATGTGTTTGTGTGTGTGTGTGTTCTCCAGGTCTTCAGGCCAGGTGTCCACAGGGGGCAGCTGTGCGTCTCTGAAGTCCCTGACGATCCCCCCAGGAGAGAACCAGATCAACCAGATCTCTCTGAACCCCACGGGGTCCTTCCTGTACGCAGCCTCGGGGAACTCTGTCCGCATGTGGGACCTGAGGAAGTAAGGAGGCTGGAACCACACGCCTGGGCTTCAACACTGATACAGCAGAGTAGCTTAGACAGGGATCCTAACTGTTTAACCATCAGTTGTGACACTATGTCTAGTTCTGACTCGTGTTTACTTCTGACTTTGAGGATGATAAGCTCATGTTAGTAAACTGATTTTGTGTAGTGTTATAAATCACTTGTAGGTGTGTGGTAAAAGGCTACTTTTCTGAGCTGGTTAAAACTGTAAACTGTACTGGTGGCGTCCTGACCTCCTGCTGTGCCCTCGGCAGGTTTGTGTCGACGGGGAAGCTGACCGGCCACCTGGGTGCGGTCATGTGCCTCACGGTGGACCAGATGGGGAACGGTCAGGATGTGGTCTTCACAGGCTCCAAGGACCACCACATCAAGGTACACGCACCAAGACCTGACCACTCCTGCCATCTGGCACGTGTAGGTGTGTGTGTGCGCCTGCCCTCCCTCACACATGTGCCTGTGTGTGTGTGTGTGTATGTACGTGTGCCTGTGTGTGTACACATGTGTGTGTGTCCCTGCATGTGTTCCAGATGTTCGAGGTGGCTGAGGGGGCCCAGGGCAGCGTGACGTCCTGCCACAGCTTCGAGCCTGCCCACCAGGAGGGCCTGGAGGGCCTGCTGGTGCAGGGAGACAGCCTGTACACCGGCTCCAGAGACGCCTGCATCAAGAGATGGGACCTGACCAGCAAACGCCTGCTGCAGGTAGCCTGCTCTCTCTCACACACGTGAAGAGCCCACAGGGACTCCTGAGGGAGCTGTCATGATACATGCTTTACATGGCTCAGAAACAGTATAGGTATGTGACAGGTGTGTGATATGTGAAGTGTGTGAAACGCTTCTGATATGGGCGCGCTGTGAAGACGTTATCAGCTGTCAGTTGAATATATGTAAGAATACAACACAGCACACGTTTAACTTGCCAACCCTTCTTTGCACGCGTGGCGCCTTGGTGTTTGTGTGCGCTGGCGACGTTGAGGGCTCTCGCGTCCTCCTCCGCTGACACGGTGTGTTCCCTCCAAACAGCAGGTGTCGGGCGCCCATGCAGACTGGGTGAGTGCTCTGGGGGTGGTGCCTGGCAACCCAGTGCTGCTCAGTGCCTGCAGAGGGGGGCTGCTGCGTCTCTGGAACGCTGACTCTCTGGCACCCCTAGGGGAGGTGAGGGGACACGACAGCCCCATCAACGGTTTGGCTACCAACAGCAGCCATGTCTTCACAGCGTCAGAGTGAGTGGAAGCAGATCAACTGTGGGGTTACTATACGGCTTTGCTTCTTTACGTTTCTGCTTCCTAAAATTGGCTGTGTGTGTGTGTGTGTGTAACAGTGACCGGACAGTGAAGATTTGGCAGGCCTAAGGTGCACAGAAGGAAGATGGTCCACTGATAGAACTGGACTCCGGGAGAAGACCAGAACTAGGAACTAGCACTTTCCACTACAGACAACCAGACCTGCAATCTCCAGCACTGTGATCGCTCAGCGACTGATTCCTTATTCCCTCTCAGCCTAACCAACTCTCGGCTGTGATTGGACATGACTCGATAACAAACTCACTCTGCACATGCTCAGTAGAGCAAGTCCCCGTCTCCCAAATGAGATGCGAGGTGATAGGTGAAGGCATATTGTGTCCATTACTTCATTTGGACTGGAAATGTCAATCAGATACCAGGCGGGCTGGTACACATCTCAAGCAGGGTGATCTCAGAATCCCTCTGCCTAACCACCAGCAAGACATTCATACTGACGGTCTCGACAACCCACAATCCCTAGAATCCATATTCTGCCGGCTGTGTGTTCAGATGTATCTGTTGTGGTGAAGGATAAAGACTGAAGGACTGTGACTCACAACACAGTTACTGCTAAACATTGGGAGAAGAGGCAAGCTTTGCAACAGACAACATTTCCCTTTGTCAAGAGCCCACAATACGACATGAACACATACACACACATTCACACGTACCTCTGTGGTTCTTGGTGTGGTGTGAGTGGGTCTCACTACATTCAGTCTCCTCTGCTGTAGACACATAGACGTCATCTTGTCCCACCATGAAGGAACACAACTCCTGTCAGGCCGTATCAACGAGAATGTGGGTCATGTCACGTGGTTTACGATATCTGTTATCTTCTCCAGTTTGATTTGATTTGAACACTGTGATACCTGTCCCTTCCGTAGAACATTCTGTGTGGCCAAAGGGCTGTTTTCCTGTCCAATACGCAAAAAAATATTACGAGTCGTTAATCTGTTCCTGTTGTACTTCTGAAGTATACCTCCTCTGTGGTCTTACTCAAATCATGAAAAACGGGAACTGTTTTTTATCGTTTTTGTTCTGTGTAAAATGTTTATTTATTTAGGTTACATATTGACAACTTCTTCCGTTCCAACGCTTCCAAAGTTCCAATCTTCCGTTTCCAACTGTCCTTCTGTCTGAACCCTTTTTGAGAACATTGTTGGAAGTCTGGATTGAGTGCACTTTGGCCTGCACAATATGGATTGTTTTCCATAAAGCTGTGTGTGTGTGTGTGTTTGTGTGGGAGTGTGTATTACCAGTGCCTGTAAATCATCTCATACTGTAGATAGAGAGCAGAAGCACTTCCTGAGCAGTATGGACTAGACCCAAGTATTCCAATAATGGGATTTTTAATTGGGGTTCTTGACCACAGCTTTATGTAAATAATATATTGTAAGCAAATTCTGACTTTGTAGTTCATTCCCATCAGATGCAGTGTGAGAATAAATGTAATTTGTCAAAATGTAATGGATCCAGTGTCATTTCTCTCTTCAGGGACATAGGATTGGCAACATATTGTTGATGCTGTACTAGCACATTACCACCTGGGGGCAGTATGATATAGTTTAGAGAAACAAAACCCTTTCTTCTCTATCACTCTTATGTTTTCTTCTTTTCATAGACATAATAAGATTGTGTTTACTTATTGATAGAAATTGTGACATTTCTATATTGGTTTTAATATCTCAAATAGTCCACAGGCTCAATCTAAACAAATAAAACTCATTCAAAAAATTTTTTTTTATAGTTGACACTCTGATTGTTTACGTTTAATATGGTTACATGGAAAGGCCTGTTTCCCCTCTACATTAAAGAACCGCTTTCTCTCCGTCGCTGTCAGTCGCAGAGTTATTACAGCAATAAACAACTAAAGATGCATACACGCTGTTTACATTTTGATTTAACTGAGATAAGTGGACACATGCCCGGTCGTACTGTCACTGGATTCCTGGAATCTAGAATTTCCGATAGCACCAATGTTCCATGACGAATAACCCTGATGGGACGTGGCATGAGTTCTTGAAATAAAGCAGACGTCTTGCGCTGTCAGCATGTTCTCACAGGGCCTGTACCCTGCTTCCTCCTCTTACATCCTGGACCCAAGGGTACTGGATCACCGGGCCCTGGACCTCACATCATCTACAATCAATCAATACACACACCCAGGAGACAGCTCTGTTGTGGGATATAGATTTAACCAGGGATGTATGTGCACATGCATGTGTGTTGCATGTGCTTGTTTTTTTCACCTGTGAGTTTGAACATATTGACCTTTATTAAATCGTCTAAGAACTTGTTCCATCAGACACCCCTCCACCACACGATTCACCTACACATTTGCTGTAAATCCTCAGGGGAGGGTGCATGTCAATAAAGAATGGGTGGATGGAGTTGCAGAGGAAGTATGGAATGAGAGATGGATTGTATAGAGTAGGGGAGGCTCGTGGGAGGGCAACTTAAAAATCCTTATGTTCAGGAAACCAGTGATATCCCGGCAGTAAACAGGTTTACCATGACGACGGCTGGTTCCAACTGTAAGGAAACATACCACTCTCCTTTTTCTCTTTCTGTCTCTCTCTCTCTCTCTCTCTCTCTCTCTCTCTCTCTCACAGACACTAAAACTCTAGCTTTCTCTCTCTGACACGAATGCTTTAATTCTAACTCTGTCTTCTTGCACATACACTTTAATTATCTCTCTGTCTTGCACACACACACACTCAGGTATTGAATACCACGGTGAAAGCCACATTGATTGTGTTGAGAGTCACGTACGTGTTTCGAAACACACAGGGCTCTCAAGTCTCATGCATTCGCCGTGAGACTCACGCATTTCAAGCATTTCTCACGCTGAGAACTAAGGGATAACTTGCCCCGCTATATACAATGAATGGAACTTGAGAGCCCTGGACATATTATGTTATACAAGACTCAGTGTAAGGAATAATAAATTCAATATTATACATGGAAGTACACATTCTCTCATTTCCGTGACCCAGGGTTAGGCAATAGCTTTCTCTCTCTGCCTCCCTCCCTATTTCTCACTCCCAGTCCTAGTCCTTCAATGTCATTGATATTCATCAGCATGTTTGTGTTGTGCATGTGTCAATATGGATTACTGTTGAACAGTAGTAAAAGGATGCATGAACTAAAGTGGGAAAAAAAACATCGCAATAGGGTGTGTTTATGGAAGGAAGAGAGGATTGTGTGTGTGTGTGCTTTACTGGAACTCTGTGGGCATCACTTACAATGACTCTTTCACATGATGGGGTGTGTAGAGATGTTTGTCCAAGGGACTGGCCAAGGAAACACCAGCATAGAGCTAAATTAGGAGAGTTGGTCACGGCTAAAACATACTGAGTAATGATGGTGTCACACCAGGATCTAATGTCTTGCCTCTAAACGTGGCACAAATACCCCACACAACCAAACGCAGGCAAGCATGCGCCGTTTCTGGTGATTGGATCAGACTGCTCTGGAAATATTATTCTAATCGCGGCATTCCTACATCCTAGCACAGAGGCAAGCAGGTGACGCTGGCACTGTTGTGGAGTGACATCACCCCGCCGCTAGTAGCCTTGGAGCCGTCCTCGCGCTCTCACATGCACCCTTTCGCTTTTAGCAAAGGAGGTGTAGTTTACGATAGTGTCGTTGGGGAGGAGGCTGGACGAAACCTATTTTTTTTTACAATGAACAACAGTTTTCTGAACATGGCGTCGATAGGAGACTTCGACCCGCTCAACGCGTCTATCCCCGCCACCAAAGTTGAAATCACAGTATCGTGCAGGTAAGAGAATGGGTAAGGGTCCGTCTAACCCATTTTTTGGTGGCAGGGTTTGGACACGTGTGTGAACATTTAAAGGACGGCATTTTGGAATTTCCCAGAAATTCTTAACTCTCATAACAAGTTCGGGTCCTACGTGTAGCCCAATGTAAACCGAAAGGGATTTTTGAATACTGAATACTATTGAATACGAGCTGATCACCAGCTCGAATGGTTGTTTTGTCAGAGATGATTATAATCAACTAGAGTAGTAGCCTAATGTATGTTATGATAGGGTGAATATTGGGGTGGGGGCGGTGCTGTCACATATGTTGACGAACTTGTATTAATAGGCAATGCTAGATATAAAATACTAGGCATGAATAATTCCAACAGTTGAAGTTTAGCGCTGCTGCCTCAGAATCTGACACTTTACTGACAGCTTTTGTTTTGACGCTCGTTTGTCCGTGATCTTCTATAATCATTATTTAATCACAATAACTTAACCTGCAGTTGGTTACCTACATCAAACAGTCATTGTCATTGATTGGAAACATCAATAGTGTAGGATACGTTTCACTCGCAATTGTTATGGGAAAAATCATTTAATATGTGCGCAAAGGACACAGAGCTAGAAGAAGTAGAAGCGTGACAGATGATCGCCAGTAGGTGTGGCCTAATTGTTTGTTTCTCTCTAATATAAGTCCTTGACAACAGGAGTGTTGGATACTTCTAATCACTTTCAGACCGAGGTGCGACTATTGCAGTTTAACCAGCTCAAGTTTCATCTACTTCATCCTCTATAGCTAATGTTGTTAGAACTGGTGTGGTGGTGAAAGTTTTTATCCAGTGGCAAATTTTCTAACTTTCAAGTACCCTTTTCACATTAGGGTTGGTGAAGAAGTGGGCATACTGCAGAAGAGGCTATAATCCATATACAGTGTGTACAAAAAGTACATGGATTACAGTATGGTAGGCTGCTGTACAGTTGAGAACAGTAGACTACTGTAAATCGACAGTCGGCTGTTTAAGGCTAGGGAGAGAGTGTAGTCCTACTGTATAGATGCATGCTGATCCTGACTCGGAGGGGAAAACCTGCTCACTCACACCTCCAACACACACACACTCTCACTGACTGAAGGTGGAGGGGGCTGTGAATGTCTGTGTACTTCTGCGCATGTGTCCATTTGTGTTGCATTAACACCACCACCTTCCAGAAAAGTAGGGAGAGAGATGTTCGTTGCTTCTATGGTTATGGCCAGGTGTGTGTGTGTGTGTGTGTGTATGAGGGGTGTGTGAATCTGTACTCGGTGGTGTTAATGCATGTGAGTGTGAGTGTGTGTACGTGCGTGCAGACTGTAGTGATGTGATATGTCAGGGTTAGTCCCAAAATATGTTTGTGTGAAACTGTCAGTTTGGACATGTGCGCTTTGCTTGATCTTCAAACAACCATTTTGTTTCTCTCACATTTTTGGTTCATTAAGATCCTTTGCAGCCAAATCACTGAAGTCAGTTAGTCAGCAGTTCTAAATCAGAGTGGATCGACCTGTGCCAAGACTGAAGTAAAACACTGGCTTCTGTCCAGCTGTAAGCTGAAGACAATGTTGTGATTGATTTTTGCGCCAGCCCCTGATCAATACCAGAAGCAGTTTGGGACACTTCAGTACTTTTATGGCACAGGCTCCCAAACCTAGCCCTGGCTGCCACTGGCTTCCAGCTGCAATATTTCGTAACAATCATTTGGTTGGAAGCTTCTATCAAAGTTAATCCCAATAAGGTGCACATGAATATAGAACAAGGCTTTATTATTTTGGAAACAAGGGTTAGCAGCGTAGCTCTGAAATAAAGTAGAATAATGAACATTTTGGTGTGTCTGCTACCCTGACTGACTGGAATGTTAGCTAACTCAGTCTGTATTTAGAGCATAGTGACTCGTGTTTTTTCAAAGTCACTTGTAAATAATTCACTGCTTTGTTTGTGAATGGGGAGCAAATGCAACCTTCTGTTATTTATTATGTTTTGCTCGGCCCAGATGAATAGTGTTAATTATCCATGAGTCCATGTTAGGGTCCCACTCCTGGAGACTCCATGGTATCTGTGGGTTAGGGTGACTGCATCTCTCCTCTCTCTCTCTCTCCTCTCTCTCTCTCCCTCTCCCTCTTTCCTCTCCCTCTCCCTCTCTCAAACACTCAATGGTTTCAGAGAATGAGGAAAGGAATTATGTATAGTGATTTGTAGAAGTGGAGCTAATGGCAGTTCAATGAAAAGGGCCACATGTGTGGGAGTAGTTAGAAGTGAATGGTCATTTACTTTCTATTCAATGCCCTGCAGGCTTATAGCCCCTCTACACACCACACACACACACACACACACACACACACACACACACACACACACACACACACACACACACACACACACACACACACACACACACTTGCAAGCACGCGCACACAATGCCCATGACCTCTGATTGGTCAGACAGGCCCTACAGGAACAGTGTTGACATTGATAATGCTCCGTGATCATCTGCCTGCT